>NW_025780246.1:0-51536 GCF_021130785.1 Homalodisca vitripennis | reverse complement strand
ATTTTAAACCCCCCTTTTTCTAAAATTGGGGGGGTTTTAAACAAATTATTTTTTTTACAAACTTTTTTTAAAAAAATTTTTCTATAAGATATGCTACTTTTAACTGTTAAAACTGCAGCCATAAAATAAAACATTAAACCACTACCATGAATAATGATATACTAGCAGCCAGTTGTAAATGAAATGTGAAACAAGTTATTATCAAGTGCCACCTTGCAGACGACGGGACGGGATTAGGACTGAGAGTTGTGAGAGAAAAGCTCGTCAATCTCAACAGCTAGTTAATCCGCTACCGACTGTTTGCGATTGATTTAAGAGTTCTTTCCTGTCACGAGAGTTTTATTCATTAATGTTCTGTTATAGGGGAAAAATTACGATGTTTTTAAAATTAGTAAATAATGCTGACAATCTATTTTTCAAATCTTTAAAAGTTGTAGTCAACTACCACTCTATTCACAAGCAAAGTAAAAAATGATGGAAACTAAATAATATCACACTGCACGTTTTGAGTAAATATTTATATAGTAAATATCAGAACAAATTTTTACAAAAATTACATTTTATGCTTGAAGTATATAAACTACTGTTTGAAGCCAAGGTAACTGTTACAAACAAAGCGATTCCATCTTCTGCGGTAAACTCGTTTAAAACCCTCTACAAGTTACGACAGTTGTAAAAGCAGCCAATTGTAGAGGCAGTCCATTTTATGTGGTTTTGTTAAACTTTTAAAATTGTTTCATCAGATGTATACATCTAGTGTCATCTGTGGAACTAATAACTATTTAAAGCTCTTACCAGATTGTGGAAATTTTTTAAAATTATACCAACTCCATATTATTAAAAATGAACATCGCGAAAATACCAGACTTAGTAATTATTTTAAGTAAATGTATATAATAAAATAATCACTTCCAATTTATTTATTTTAAAAATAATATTTGGGAAAAATCTTGGGGAAATAACGTCAATAAAATTTGGAAAATTATATGTAGTATTTACATTTATTTATATTTATAAAAGTTTTTTCCCCAAATTTGCTCCAAGAGTCTTCAAAGACTTTTAATTGTGAACTTATTTCAAAACGTAACATTTCCATTTTCCCATTCCGTTAAAGTCTAATCATGTTTGCAATCCAGTCAGTAATCAAATTCAGGTCTTTGCAATAGAAGTATATAACCTAATGTTCTATTTTAATTTTACATTGACAAAAAGGTTTTTTAAACACGAATAATTTTGTTATTTCTTTTTAGCACAAAAGGGGATCCTCGTTCTTTGCATTAGAAAAACTTTAATATCAATAACTTAATTACTTTAAGACTCGTAGTATTATAAAAATTTTAACAGTTAAAACCAAATCTTTTCTAAAGACACATAAAGACGTATTTACGTGGCTGATAAACACGTGGGAAAACTAATACAATTTTATTATAATATTATATTAGGGAAAGGCGGACCATTATACAAATGCATGATATTTTTACACGGTCCATTAGTATTTTTATAACACCCTTTCGTATAAAAAGGGGTTTACCAATCATAATTACACCTTCCTCAGGGGTATTCCGACGTTCGACTACCGGAGCCCCCCATTCCTTTTCTGGGAGGCTAGCGACCCCGGGGCTACCTTAGCCTAGCTCTAGACCTCACCTCCACAGGTCCCTTCTAGAGCTATGGTCTTTCTTCTCTCTTTCGGATCTTAGTTCGACATCTTTTATCTTATCTGGGCAAATCTCGCCCACCTCTTTCTTTTCTACGAACCCCCACGTGGGTGTTCCACTTCTTCCATCTTTTCGACCGGCGCATACCCGGGGAGAAACCCCCGGTGAGTTGTCTACCATACCCTATAGTGATTATTTGGTCTCACACTCTAGCAGAGCTCAAAATTGTTAGTATAGCCATAAATTTTAAACATATATTAGCAAACCTTTTGTTAACTTGAAAACCCTTGAAAGTAACAGCTACAACAACCTTTTTCTGTTTACCACAAAACTCTTAATTCATAACAAAATCAGTCACGACACATCTATTGTGGTGGTGCAGCATGTGAGAGAAACATGGGGCCCCTTTTTGCGAATGACATGGAACATGCTTTAGCTATTTGCTCTGTATTTATACAGCTATATCTTTTAATTATTTTGAATTATAAAACTTCCACAAGTCTCATAATTAGTCCTCTATTTAGAAAAGCAACATAATGTAATTTTTTCTTTTGATTTCACGTCTTCATTCCGATTTAAAAATATAAATATATGCAAAATGTGAGCATCTTTAAAGAAACCGAATATATTTAAACATATCACAGTTATACATTTTAATATGCTTCAGTTTTAAAAAATTTTAATTCTTTTAAATATGGTGGTTGTTTTAATATTTGAATTTACTTACTGTTGCAACTAAAATGTAAAATTATAACTTCAAAATTTTAAATAATGTTTGTAATATACTTAAGAATAGAAGCAATCTTTACTATAAAAAAAAACAAACAGGATTACATAACAATAATTATATCTTTAAAAAAAAATAAGAGTATTGGGTACAGCACCATTAAAAAAAGTTATTAAATTCAGAAATAAGGGGACTGGTTTTTTTTAAAATAAACAGTTTTGATTAAAAATAGGTCAGTGATAAAATTTAAACCCTTTTGAGAACGAAGTTATTTTATTTCCCAATTTTAATTTGTTTACATTAGGTTAAGAAAAAAGAAGAAAGAAGCCTAAAGAAACCTTTTTAAATTAAATTTAATTTTTCATAAAAAATTTTAAAATTTTAAGAATATTTAAACTTTTCAAAAAAAAAATTTCTTAAACATAATTTTTAGATTCTACTTACAATATTGTAAAAAGTTCTTTTGTGTTTATTCTTGGGAGAAACTATTAGATTAGTTATTCTTACAAAAAAAATTTTCTTTTAATGTCTTTATACAATTAATATAAATTCAATCGAAATTGCTTGAAAAAAAATACCGGGTAAACTGGTTTTTTAAATTGGCTTTGTTTATTTGTATAACCAACATTTCACTGTATTTGTAAACGTATTTGTTTACAGTTCACCAACAGAAAGGAAGAGACAGTTTGGGGTATATTTCCCCAACCCCAATTCCCAAACATGGCCGGGCCCTGACATCACTCTGTTAATGTTTGTACCTTACCGGGAACCTGCAGAACAGTTTTAGGGTTGTGGGATAAACAAAACTCTTTTGTTTTTAAACTCTTCCAGAAAGTATCGAATTTCCTTCCCCACCTACTTTTCAAGAGGAAAATTTACTACATCGGCAGGCAGTTTGAAACAAAAACTGTTTAAAAATTTCGTATAAAAATTTAAAATTTATCATATTTCAAAAATATATTTAAAATATTTTTTACCATTTTTTTAAATTATAAAAATTTAATTTTTCTTTTAAAAAATAAATAAACCTTGAAGGCTTATAGGGTTCACTTTTGAAGTCAGTTTACGAACTAATTTACTTTAAATCCTTTTTTCTGATATGTGGGTGGGTTAAAAAGATTACATTATACAAATTTTTTTTAAATATCTAAAAGAGTAATTCACTTTAAAAATTTTTATACTGCAGCCATAAAATAAAATAAAAACACTACAACAAGTTGTAAATGAAGTGTTAAAAAAAGTTCCCTCAGTGCCACTTGAAACGACGGGACGGGGCGGGGGATAATTTGCGAGAGAAAAGCTCTCAATCTAAACGCTTGATAATCACCCCCACTGTTTAGTTTAAAATTTAAATTTGCTTTCTTAGCACAGAGAAATGTACTGCTAATGGAGGTTTATCGATTCGCAAATTGAAAATGTTGGTGTATTTTTTACACGGAGACTTTCTTGGAAAAATGTACTGCAAGGAGGATTATCGTTTCGCAAATTTTGAAATGTTGGGAATTTTTTAGCACGTAGACTTTTTTGGGAAAAATTTACTGCTAAGGGAGGTTTATCGATTCGCAAAATTTTAATAGGGGTATATTTTTTGTACGGGAGATTTTCTTGGAAAATGTACTGCAATGGGGATTCGTTCTCTAAATTTTAAATGTTGGTGATTTTTTCTTAGCACGAAATTTTTCTTGGCAAATGTACTGCTAAGGGGAGGTTTATGATTTGCAAACGAAATGTTGGTGATATTCTTGCACGGAGACTTTCGGGCAAATGTACTGCTTAGGGAGGATTATCGATTCGCAAAAATTGTAAATATGAGTGATATTTCTTAGCACGGAGACTTTTTTGGGCAAATGTAGCTAATGGAGGATATCGATTCTCAAATTTTTTTAATTTTGGTGATATTTCTTAGCACCGAGACTTTCCCTTGGCAAATGTAGGCTAATGGAGGATTATCTATTTGCTAAATTGTAAATGTTGGTGATATTTCTTAGCACGGAGACTTTTTTGGCAAAGTACTACTAATGGGGGATTATCGATTCGCTAAATTTTAAAATGGGTGATATTTTTTAGCACGGAACTTTCTTGGCAAATGTACTGCTAATGGAGGATTATCGATTCGCTAAATTGTAAATATGGTGATATTCTTATACGGGCCCTTTCTTGGAAATTATGCAATGGAGGATTATCGATTCTCTAATTTTAAATGTTGGTGATTTTTTCTTAGCCCCGAGACTTTCTTGGCAATTACTGCTAAGGGAGGATTATCTATTGCTAAATTGTAAATGTTGGTGATATTTCTTAGCACCGAGACTTTTTTGGCAAATTACTCTAATGGGGTTTAAACATTGCTAAATTGAAAAAGTTGGGATTTTTCTTAGCACGAGACTTTCTTGGGCAAATGTACTGCTAATAGGATTTCGTTTCGAAAAAATTGTAAATGTTGGTGACGATCAATCCCCATACTGAACTTTTTTGAGTGTTTATTATTCAAGATTATTTTGTAAATAACTTTTTTGTTATTTTTTTTCCCCTATAAAACAGTGGCGCTCGTTTCTATTTTGTTTAAAAAATTTCGGTTTAATATTGAAAAATTAAAGAAGTTTTGGATATATTTATAATTGTATCTTTAAACGGGTATAAAATTGGGTTCTTTTTTTGTTGACTCTATCAGCCCCGCATTGAAATACTGAAAAATTATCGTATTTGTTATTATTGAATTGTAGCAACAAAACCCCCACAACACTGTTGCAATTTTTTGCATATTCTTAAATCTTCTTTTATGTCTTTAAGTCTTTTACACTATTTGAAAATCTTTTGTGTTTTAATTTATATCAATATTTTTAACTTAGCAATTATTGATTGAAAGTTTAGTGAGAGTATATGCATAAATAAAAACCCACTAAGAAGTGAAATTTTTTGTAGGATTAAGGAAAAAACCCATATTTATGCGTACACCAGTTTGCGAGAAAATTCCTCTTTTTTTTGTATTTACGTGCCCATAAGTAAAAACTTTTTGGGGTGTTACAATCTCTATGGAATATAAACTAATAGGCCATCGACCATCGATCTCTTTTCATCTCGGGAGTTAAAGGTTTAAATAGTCACAAACAAAAAAATCTATTTTTTGCATCCAAAAAAGAACAATTAGAGAGAATGATTTTTTAAAAATAATAAAAATACGGAAGGAAAAGAAATAAAAGGATCTAAAAATAACTAAACATAGATATAGCATAAAAAGACAATCATCTATCTGTGTTTTAATATAACAAGTAAAATGTTGAAACATTTTACGAAAAAAAAAATTATATTTTTGTTTGTCTGTATTGGGTAATGTTAAAATTTTCCCTTTAAACTTTATTTTGGGTTTTCAAATCTATTTCCAAAAAACCCAAAATTGAATTTTCAGGTATATGTTTTTGAAGCAGATTTTTTTAAACGCAAAGCGGTACGACTTTTTTATAGTTTTTAAGTGCTTAAAATTTTTACATTAAACGCGAATACAAATATTTGCCTTTTTATACTTGTTTCCAATATATTAACACGTAAAAAAGCCTAAATCAAATCTTAAAGAAAGATTGTCGTTTAAAAAACCAAAATTTCTATCATAAAAGTCTCTGACAGTAAATCCTTTAATTTTACATCTTTAAAAAAATGTTACCTGCATACCACAAATAAAAATTTGGGCTTCCCTATCATTGATATTGAAAAGTTTGAAATTTCCCTTTGGGGTTTAAAACTTGTTGATCTACTGAACTTGAATTTTTAACATTAGAGCAAAAATTTTCCCATGAAAACAACATACAATTAATTCACTCAGTATCACAAAAAGTAGTGGAATGCGGGTTTCCCACAACACAAAAACGGGGGGGGAAACCAGATGGGCGAATTTCGCCACCTTTAACTAATTGGGCAAGAAATTTTTATGCAATAGAAGGGCGATTATTGAGTTTGGGATATTTAAGATGTATTTATCTGTCATTTTTTAATTGTTATATTAAATAGAAAAACATTTGGGCTTTACTGTTATGGTTTAGTTGTAAATGATTAATTAACAATAAGAAAAAAAATAGATTTTTATTTCAGTCCGACCCTTTGTTTTTTTTTTTAAAAATGGAACATTCAAAATTTTTCAACAATATGAATGTTAATTTTCATCCCATGTGCTTATTGTTTGGGTTGCATTCTTCCCCAAAAATTTCTTTAATTCCCGTCATCGAACTGCACCTATTATATCTTATCCTTTAGAATTTTCCCTACAGTGAAATGTACGCTTTGCGAAAGAGATAAATTTCTTCTCAATTTAAACGTAATTAATATTCTTCCTATCCCAAATACTTTTAACACTTTTTCCCTGAAATTTTTTCAATGTAAATAAACATTTCTGTCGCAAAAGTTCACATTTTTTCTATGAAAATTTTTATAGAATAAGGTGTAAATGTAGTTGCTACAATGATTTTTATTCGGGCTTTTCTGGTGACCTTTCAATTTAACCCCTAAAAACAATGATAAAAAATCTTCAAAAACACTCATCCCCCCTTATTTTTAGTCTTACAATTTTTTTAGGCTTTTTTTGAGGTCCAAATAATTTATGCACAAAATTATTTTTATTTTTTCTAAATTTTTACTTTTTTAAAAGAAGTTTTTTTATTTTTTAAAAATACGCAATGTATAACCCCACACAATAACGATTTCGTACTTTTACCAAGAACATGTTAGTGAAAATTCGCTGACTGTATTTTTAAAACTAATTACTAATTCCAGCTCTAAATGTTCTAAAATATTAACAAATTTTTTTTAGTTAAAAAAAAACAAACTAGTAGTGTCATTGTTAAACCTTTTTTAGCTGTGAATTTTAATCAAATTTAATTTTAGATCTAAAAGATAATGTTACTGTTAAGAAAGAAAATTAAAATACCAAAAAATAAAAAAATTTTAAAACGTTTTTTTCTTGACCCAGTATGGTCTAAAATGGCAACCACTATACTTGCGTGCAAAGGAGGGGGTAAGTATAAGTCAGATATAAGGGGCAATAAAACCCTGATTTTTACTTTACATTTAAACACTGTTAAAAACCCCAAAGTATTTGTCTTTTTACAAAAGGGGGGTTTAAAAGAACGTGTATGTGTAATCAAAAAAGCAAAATCAACAAGGGAAAAAACACTAATTCAAGAAATTACAATGACCAAAAAATCAGTTTAAAAATTCTTTTTTGATTTGGGGAAAAAGGGAAACTCGAAATTTTTGTCGAAAAAATTTTTTCACACGAACAGAAAAAATTCATACAGGTTTTCCAGTAGGGTTTTAGAAAACATCGCGAGAAGTATTGCTTTTCACACGGGTTAATGTGGCATGCTCGAGTGGACAAAACATTCAGTATTTTGCAAAGAAAATTGGCTAGCAAAGAAAAATTTTGGAATTCATTGGTTAAGGGGTTGCGTTTTAATTAGTATATTAAAATATATGAAAATTTTCTAACAGAATAACAAACTAATAACAATTTCGGCAAAACAATGTTTTCCGTGTAGCTAGTGTTTTAAAAATCTAATATAACTTGCTATTTAGAACTATAAAGTAATACTTGGTAAACAGTCGAGGCAAAAACTTAAGGTGGGACTATTTCAGATTCAATTATCACTTTTGATTTCTGATGAAAAACCCTTTAGAAAGAAAACACGCTTTTATGCAACTCTACCTCTCTGAGACAAGCTCTAAAGGGAGAGTCTAATGGATACTTTTCTGCGACCTTCCTGGAATTGTTTTCATTAAATTTCCAATCACCGCTTACTACTTTAAATGCTTACCATATTGCGTTTAATCAAATGATTTTTTCAAGAGACACATTAGTTTTATAAATCCTTTACGGCAACCGAATTTACCCCAAAGAAGGGATTTAAAAACTATACGTTTTTTAAATTTAAATCGTATGTATTTGATAATACAGATAATTTATCCTGTGTGTAAAAAGTTTCTGAATTTTAAATTTCTTATATCTGTGATTATTCCGTTAAAAAAAACAGACAATGTTTACTTTCTATTTTAAAAACCAATTTATTTAGCTAAAGCAATAAAATCTAAGAAAAATAATTAAAAAAATTTAAAAACGTTAGTTTAGAAGCACGACAAAGCAAATTTACAATTTATTGATCAATATTTTCACTTATTTTACAAGTACCGTTACTTACTAAATGTTTTATAATTTTAAAACAAACACGGTAAAAATCCACAATTATCTATCATTTTATAATTTAAAATAAACGGGTTTTTAAAGGGCCCAAAAGTAATTTAGTTCCGCAGTAAGGCATGCCGGGGGCAGGGTTTTAGATTTTTTTGTTGCCTCAATCTAGAAAATCTATACTAAAACTACCGTTCAAAAGTAGCATGTTGTTTTAAAAAACAAACAAGTTCAGTTTTTTAAATTTTGTTTTAAAAATTTCTGTAGTTAAAGGGCTAGACGGAAAATTTTCTTTGATTTTCCCAAATAAACCAAAAAGCCCAAAATACTGCTACAAAATTTTGCTGAAATGTACGGTTAAAAAAATATTTTTTTACAAAAAATCCCAATTTATTATCTGGAAAAAATTTAAATCTGAAATAACATTACTTTCAAGTTTACTCTATTGTTTTGAAGATTTTTTGGGGGTTCTTTTGTTTAAAAGGGAATTAAATTAGCTAAACAATAGTTTTTTTTACAAAGTTTAACGGGGTTTTTTTAATTAATTAAAAAAAAAGTGTGGTAAATTTTAGGGGAATATCCAATTTTAAAAAATCCCCGGGGGCAAAAACCCCAAGGGTTTTTTTTAAAAATTTAATAGGCCAAATTATTTAAACCCCGAGACCCAAAGAATCCCCCTTGTAGAATTTTAAATTACAGTCAGGGAAAATGATTTAGGGTGTGAAAGTGTAACAAACTAATCATTTTTTTTGCATTTTTTTTTAAATAAATTTTTTAATAAATTTTTAAAGGCTTTGGTTTTTTAATATTATGCATTTTTAAAGGGGCCCCCCAAAAAATGTATTTCATAAAACGGGGAATTTTCTGTTTTTAAAGTGGAAAATTTATTGACAGAAAGTTTTTTTTGTCAAAAAAATTTTTCCCCCCCCTTTTGGGGGAAACCCCATTAAAAATCCTTTTTCTGAAATTTTTAAAAAAAATTTTTTGGGAAAATTTTAAAATTGAAAAACTGTTTAATCCAGATACCCTTTTGGGGGTGGGGAAAGAATAAAAAATTTACTTGTCGAAATTGCTTTAAAATTCTTTTTTTTTTAAAAGGAGATTTCAAAGGATTTTTATCACAATTATTTTCAAAAATAGTCACTGAGTACTAATTTTGGGATCATTAAACTGCAACATCTACCTATACTTTAAATTTTCCCAAAAACCCCCTTTGGTAATTAATTATTTTTTTCCCATTTTAAACTTATTAAAAAAAAAATTTAAATTTTTAAAAAAAAATTTATTAAAACCCCTTTTAAAATTTTTTTTATTTTAGCTATACTTTTGGAGCACCCTTTCCCCTTTCATAACAATACCCACAACAAAATTTCACAACCCTAAATTTCCCCCCTTGATTACACAATTCAAATTTAATTTTTGTCCCCTCACAATAACGTATTCGCTATTGAAAAATATCGCAGGCTTTGAAATAAATCACCTGCACTTTGGGACCACTTGAATACAAAAAACGAACTTGGTTATGGGCCCACTAGAACAAAGCAATGGGAAAGCTACCTCGTCTGCGGCGGTTTAAAACAGGCTCAATTTTTACTGCACCACCATTGCTCCGTTTAAATTACTTATTTTAAGTTATGTATAATGTTTTACAAAGCGTGGCCCCTATCCATACTTTGTTTAATTACCAAAAAATATGAATATTTGTAAAAATGTTTGAAATATACAATATCCCATGTATAGTTGTATTAAAATAAAAAATAAATATCTGTTATTGTTATAGTAAAACTTACAAAAACGATATCCGTCCATGAATCAATGCAAAACAAATAATAAATTCAAATATGTATTTGAGCTCTTTAAGAATACATTGTAACTAAAACGTATTATATATAAAATCTAGATGTTTTTTAAACTTAGGCGGTATAGATTTTTAAAAATTTCAATATAGTTTCAGTTTTGTTTGTTTATGGATTCCTCACGGTGTTTATTTTTATCAGATACATTGTGTGCATAAACCAGTTTATATCTTCACCCTTTTCGTTTACTAATTTGATATCACTACAACAAGGACAGATGTGGAGTTTCCCTAGAAGGGAAAACAGGATGAATCAGAAACTTTTATCAAGAAAAAAAAAATTAGTTTAGATGTCTGGCAGTTCTTCTATAACTCACGTTTTTTAGGTAAAAGATTATAACACTTTAAACCCCTAGACCAAAATGTTGATAGTAAGACAACATATAAAAACCATTTTACTTAAAAAACACTAAGAATCGGCTTTTGTGAATGTAAAACAGCTTTACTGCAGAGTTATTAAGCCCAAAATTTATAAAATTTGGTTAAAGCTCACTTATTACTTAGTATAAACATCTTATTGTCTTGTTCTTAAACACAAAACAGTTGACAATTACTATTAGCTACAAATATATAATGTAAATCAAGTACAATTTTTAAAAATCTATTTTTGACCCAACAAAGGAAAAAATCTTACCTAGGTCAAACTTACTATATATTAATTACAAATTAGTTTTTATTTTTACGTTATATACCATTGATATTTCTTAAGGTAACTTTTAATAAAATTTGATATTTACAGTTTGTGGAATTGTAGAAACCTGTTCGCTTATCTCATAAATCTGTAAGCTCAAATGTAGTAATGATATATGTACAAATTGTAGCTATACAACTGTTACGGTGTAACGTAAAAAAACCAGTATCTTTTAATTACACCCTGTTAAAAAACCAATATTTTAAAAAGTAAACAAAATTATGATTTTTTGTACGTAAGGCAACGACTCTATACCGTATTCAAGAGATTCTCGCAAAACATCATTGCCGAGGTTATAGTGCCACCATAGAGATCGTCTGGGTATTTTCTCGGTTAGCGATGTATCGTCACCGTGGGGTCTAAAAGGGGTTTAGCAATATGGGCGTAGTATTCATGTATTAAATTTTCATCCGTGTTCGAACCTTGCTGTGTATCTAACACGATTCTTCAGTAAATTTTGATTTTCGTGGCGTTACACTTACGCCAGGGTCGTTTAAACCCATATCTAATATCTCCTGTCAGTTGCCGTCCTTCACTTCACACCGTACCGGCCTGTTAAATCCTGCAAATATATCTCCCCCAAATATTGTTTATACTTTTGTACCTTGCTAATAGTATCGTCCTAATTCAACTCTTTAGACCAATCTGTGTAGATTAAATTAATTATCAGTTAATTAATTGTTTATACAGGTGCCTTTGCTCTATCTCCTCTAATTTACATGGGAAAACGCTATACCACGTGTTTCGCGTAACGGGCTTTCGCTAGGAATTAGAATAAAGGATATAATTAAAATAAAGGTGTTTTTTATTCATACTCAACGTGATATGATGTTACACAATGCAGATTTGTCAATACTTAGATCTAATTCTTTCACGACATACCCTAGTAGATAGCCAGGTTCTAACAGAAGGATAGAGTTTATTTGTCGCCGATTAAATAATAAGCTTCGCTAATTCTCAGGCCTATTTATACCTTTTTCCTCGTTGTTTATGTTAATGGTTGTTTAAATATTACTATAACAAATCCATTTTTTCTCATATAATTTGGGAAACGAGCGGGATAAATATGTACAACCTTTACTGTAGATTTGGTCTCAAATTTTAAGTTTGAAAACTTCACAAGAGTATGATGCACGTCCATCGTAGTTGTGAAAATGGTTTAGCTAATGAACCATATGTTTTACTGTCCCAACAAACAAAAATTCAATATTTTTTCCTTTATGTATTTGAGTCCTCTCTTTGTGTAGTTTATGACTATTAATATCCATTATATTCAAGTCTAATTTGTTATTCAAACATAAATTAAAACTAAGCATCGTCTTATTATATAACGTTTTCCAGAAATTGAAATGGTCAAGCACTCTAATCCGATGAGAGGACGATTAGTGAAGCTAGAGTTCTCAGCGCCATTTTCAATAAAACGAGGTCGGTTTCCTATTGTCTGTGGGCAGAACCTGGTTTTCCAATTCTGAACAACGGCGAACAGTAACTTGGCAGACACCTTTACACGGAGCATTGAAACCAACGTCAGGAAACTGAAAGTACCATCTTCTATTGATATGAAAACGGCGTTTTCATCATAAAAAAGAATACAATGAAGGACAAATTACAAACAAAATAATTAAAAATTAAAAAGACAAGTTTATACTTGCCCATTTTACAGTAGTAAAGTTTTACTTACATAAATTATTACAAAAAGGGAAATTTTGTTTTTTTAAATTTGCCCCGTAATGTTTTTCTTGCACGACAGTTTATGAAATTTGAAACAAAATAAAGCAATCATTTAATATTGCTAAGTTTTATTCGTCATTTCAGATTAATGTATTTTTTATACTATTTAACTATCTGATGGAGCCGAAGCCAAATAATTAAATGCTGAGACTCACTACTTATATATTAGTACAGGTTATCTCAAGAAATCTCTTGTTTCTGATAGAATAAAATGCGTGCCTTTTATTTTATTTCTTTTTATATCTATAAATACAACATCATTTTACGTTTCAAAATTAGTAAATGAAAACTGGAGGTTACCCCCCAACCAACCCCCCACCACATTCATTGTTCTTAAAGGGTGAATATAACAACACTCTATAACATTCAAAAAATGGCCTGGTCATTAAAGTCCTTGCCAAATCATTCTATAAGAGGAAGTTGGACCGAAGGTCCTCATGGAATCAGATTTAACCCCCAATAGTTATTGGCAGTGATGATGTGCTCGAGGTAAAGAGGGTTAACTTTGGTTATTAATTAGATCAGTTCTCTGAGAAGTGTATCATAATAACGTAAAATTCTAAAGTAACACTTTTTCCAACCTCTAGACAAAAGAAGACAAGCTGTAGAAGTCCTTTTTGTGGTTTTGTCATTACTGATGTTGGTGTGATTGTCTTACTACAAATACCGATTGAACGCTTTCCAACGTTTTTCTACTTATTATTGTGTTGTCTAGGGGCGTTTTGATAGGCATTCAGATAATTATACAATTTTCAATGGTAGTTAAGTTGGGCTCAGTTTTAGGAGCTTTTATGAGGAATTTTGTGGAGGATTTCATTTCCAGGATCTCCTATTGGATTTGTTCCTCACTCTACATTATAGAGAGATTTTAGGCATACGTTGTCATCCTTCTGCACAGCAGACCACATAGTCTTATTTTGTGTAAGTACATCAAGCATACTTCCTTAAATTCATAAATGTTGCCTTACTTAAACAAAATGCTCGTAATTAGGTAAATATTAAAAATACATTTTTATTGTTAAATAAACATTTCTTTTGTTTAATTGTACATTTAAAATTTGGTATTTGAAAGTGTGTAAAGTGGTACCAGGTACACTTTTAATGGGAGAAACTAATTAATAAAACTTTTCCCTCAAAATCCCCCCAAAATTTTACATTACATTCCCTCGTTTTTTTTATTTCATATACATTTTTTATTATCTCATATTAAGAAAACTGTTCATAATAATCCATTTATGAGCAGTTCAAAAAGTTTAATAGCATCCGTAGTGAGTTAATTACTTAATTTTCACAGCGTTTCGTTATTGACTACATGCTAAATAATGTTTAGTATAAATTCTTAAATTTCCAGCCAGTTACTTGTGGTTTGTTTTCTCTTCCAGAGCTAACCTAGGTTGATATCATTTCTTTTCTTACTTTAAATACTCTCCTCGATTATGTATCATTCTGAAATTCCAGTATTTTGAAATTGAAAACCACATTCTCCAAAAAAACGTCTCTCTGTAACGTTTATAAAAGGCTAAGTTTTTAATTGAAAAGTATAAATAAAAAAAATTATACACATCGAATCAAAGTTTATTAATTTTGTAAACATATAAATCTTAAGAAAACTTAACTTAAAATTAAAGAAGTATGAGTGTTAATTAAAAGTTTCTTTCATAATTATTATTTATTTCTAGAATTTGTTTAATTACTTTGATTCTATTCAAATTTCGTTGTTAACATAATTTTATTTCTTCAAGACATTAGCAAAGAGAGAACTTAAGTACAAATGAAAAGCGTCCTTCCCCCAACAAAGTTGATTTAAAGATTTTGCAGTGTAAAACTTGGATCATTTAAGTTCTGATTCCAGAAGCTTCAGACTTGAAAGCTTTTTGGCTCGTACAAACTTCACCCATATCCTGAAGTAGTTTAATTTACATTAGGTGATAATGGGACGTTTTGTTTTATTAAAAACAAGTTAAGGAAAAATTGTCTTTTCTTTAATTAATTAAAAATATTTAATTTTCTCTGCACGTTTTTTTTAGTCTAAAGTCATAATGAAATTCTGTTAGAAACATTCATTTGTAAACAAGTTTATTATTATCTTATAACAATAAAACCATACTTATTACTTTAAGAACATATTACTTCCATATTTACAGGGTACTATCCTTGGAATGTTTTTTGGAATTATAACTTGTTCTTGTATTCAAAAGCCATATTTCATGATTATTTTGGTGTTGGGCTTAACCGAAGGCCACACTAGGAATCCCAGGCCTCGCTGCTGAGCCGCCTGCCGTTGGCTTGCGTGACGTCACGGTAAGGGGCGGGGCTCAGGGCTCAACAATTCTCGGGCGTTTTCGCACCCTCATACTTTTACTTACTTTTCTACTTGTCATTGACACCAGTCATATTGTGAACCGTTTGTTGGACTACAGGACACATCTGTTGGGGATACTGTGGTGTGTGTTGGGTGAGATTTGTCGGAGCCTGTTTATATGCCGAGTAAATGGTGCGCGTTCCAGAGTGTTTAAACAATTATGTTAAAGCCATTTTGTTAATTGTTTTTTTCATTTTTCCGAACACGATCCTGAGACATTCCGTGCGTGGCTAAGAGCGATTCCACAGAGATAGTTGTGAGGTTACGTCCAACGTCCCGCGTGTTGTATTAAACATTTTTGCTGAGCGATATATAATAAAAGGAAGAAACACTGTAACTCGAACTGTGTCGGCACCATTTTAACAGTTTTAAGCGGGATTGGCTAAGGAACGATGCGGTTCCAACAATTTTTTGAAAACTTGCCTAACTACATTTGTAAAGGATCCTGCCGGCTGAGAGGAGAGGAAGGGATCCAGAAGATAGAAGAAGGGAAGCAGAAGAGCGAACACCAAAAACAAATGCCAAGAGGAAGAACGGCGGGACAACACATTGGACTCCATTCACAGCTGGGTCCTCACAAATAATTACAGTAAGATGTGTAACTTAGAACTTAAACAATGTATATTCTCAGAACAGAACATCAACCATCTATTTTTTACTTTTTTTTAGTTTCCATTAAAGACAAATATTTACCCTACAGTTACATTGTCCTTAAACATTAAAGACGACTTGTCCTGTTTATTTAGTTTAAATAATAATCTTGATACAAGAATAGTAGTTATTTGCTGAACGTTTTCACGAACTTAAAAATTGGACAGTTGGTCCAAGATAAAATGAAATATAATTAATTAAAATGCTATCCTATGAAGTAGTATAGACATACCTTAAAATCAGGACAAAGTAGAAATGTATAAATAAGGCAGTTTGTTGTGATGGGATGTTAGAATGGAAACAAACAGTCACACATTAATGTTTGCAGAAAAGTTAAGTTAACTTTCTTTAAAAGAGCCAATATTTAAATGTAACAGACTTTCAGTTAAAATTTCATTATTGTACGTTTTTCCTTAATTTTGGTTTGCAACGTTATTCTTTTGTTTTCCAGCTGCACCCTCTCTACAAAAAATATTAGACGATGCCAAAAGTTTATGACTTATGAACCATCCACGAATATCCTTGCAATCTTGTACATCAAATCTTAGGAACCTGGTTAGCTCTGGAAATAGATACTACTATCATATTAGATATCTAAAACACAAATTATCCCTGCTATGAAAGAAAATGAAAATGTATGTAGCTTACTTATTGATATAAATTTTATGTATAAAACCAGGAAATGAAGCCATAAAGGTGGTAAAAGTTGGAAGGACTAGCTCATTAAATTCAAAACCCCAAAACTCTATTGGATTTAGGCAACAACCATTCAGTCATTATTGATAAAGCTCACATACATTTCACAAAAATAGAAGATATTTTGGTAGGGTTATTTCCCTGTAGAGATTAAACCAGTGCAGTGGATTTATTTGTATTTAGTCTAAATTTAACAAAGTCTATAGAAATGTTACTGATGTTGGGTATATAGTGGTTAACAAATTAGTTTTCTGACAAACAATGGGTGTTAACAGAACTATGTTTACCAAAGCTTTGTGGTTATATACGACTTGGATTGTTTATATTAACTATATCCAGAGTGTATTAATAATTTTAAATCATCAATAATACATCCAAGACAGATATAAAAATATTTTTGTTGATTAGTAAAAGATCCTTGTGGAATATTAAGTAGCGCCGTTACAATGTATTACTATTAAATTTTTTAACTATTAAATATTATCTGGTTTGTCTAAAATAAAAATCACAGCCCCTCTAAATAAAAAAAACAATGGATTTATTTTTAACTGGCAAATTAATAAGTTCAACTTTGGTCAGAATTTTTATCCATCTATTTTCCACAAAGGAATTGAACAAATCGTTTAGTTAATTTAATAAATTCCTTTGGCAACATGAAATTAAAAATATTTAATCAAAATATATCAAAATAAAAATTCAGAGCTCTCTTCTAAAATAAAATAATAAAGTTTTAAATATAAAAATGACAATACCACTTATAAAATAACTAAAATAAAAAGATGTTAGTCAGCTTCTAAGTTCACTCAAAATTCTAAATAACAAATTTTATAACTTCTCTTTACACCATTTGAAACCATAACTTTCAAGTCTCTCTCATAATTAATAAGTCTCTGCTGCAAGTTCAGATTACAACTCATCTCTCTCTAACCAATTATTAAAGTTCTAATTAATTATTCAATTAAATAATTACACAAATAAAACGGGGGGGCAGTTTCAGTTTAAATATTAATAAATTACTACTTTTCCATATCTCAATTAAAGTTAATTATAACAAAGGTCTCATGTTTTAATTCACTTCTCTTGCAAGCATGAACCAAAATATATAACTTGTATGATTCCATTTATGCTCTATTGTTTCTTCGAGTTCATAAAATCTTATTCAGAATGCTCCTGTAAGTTTCTTTGAATTTTAATTTTTTTCTATAAAAAAGACAACAGAAAATTATATTTAAAATCAGCATCAGGTTGAAATCATTTCAATAAAACGTACAATAATATTATGGTTGCCTTACCTCTAAAATCACTCGCGGAATAAATTTTAAGAAATACAACCGCACTGCAATTAACTTTTACTCACGAAAAAAACCAAAAGGAAGGGGCGACAAATTAATGAGCGGCAGCTTATTATACACTTCCCTTTTGACAATCAAGTTTTGCACGGCACATCCTGTGGTGCTCCTCTCATTGGTCCATGCTGTATCAAACCCCCCAGGAGAACAATACTCGCAACAAAGACAAGTATTCTAATCAATTCCAAGGCAGTCTAACCTGCCGGTGTACCTAAACAAATTTAAAATCTACCAGTACTCAAACTAAATTGCCAAAAAGGATTTGCATGTTCGTTTTTACCCTGACAGATTCACAATCTAATACTAAAAGTTAAGTCCCAATAGTTTCGATTTCAAACAATTTGTATTTTAATTGTAGGTTTGTTAATTAAAAAAAATAAAATCAAATGTAGCTTTAATAACGACTATCCAACAGTGGTGGATACACTTAATAGTAGTGTTTTTTCAATCCTTATAACAAACAACCAGGAAAATTTTTTGTTATTGTTTGACCCCACCACACCCCAATGTTTCACCTTTTTAAATTGTGACACAACTTGCCATACAGAAACAACAATGGTCTGAACCCAATCAGACCAGTAATCAATCTTTAACATTTATCTTTCCCTGACTTTTATGGATAGTTAAAAATACTCATTTTGCAAGTGTTTAACATCTAAAAATATTTTCAAGAAAAATTTAGAAGAACGTAAATGTTGTTAAAAACAGCCCTAATCATTAAACAAATAAAAAGTTTTCATTTCCAACTAAATATTGAAGAGGACAAAACGTTAGATTTGTGTGGGTGAAAACTTGTTTGGATGTTAAGAACATAGCTGCTCTAAAGCACCATCGCTACTCTAAAATAACAATAATGCATTTTTGGGCACAACAATGGTTGTTCTTTAGAGATAATTTCTTACGGTGGTGAAGATTGTTAACGTAAACGAACCCCTTCATAAAGGGTTGTGAGGGTTTAATGATAAGATTTTGAAATCTAGTGCAAACTTGACGGAATGAAAACCGTGTTATATTTAATGAAGTTTGTTTGAGTGGTTAGAAAGCATGGTGGGACACGCTTTGCCAATTCAAGGGGAGGTAAACGGGTAATAGAAGGAAAACGAAAATGGCAAAACTCACTGTTTGGACCACTCAAAAACTGCCTTGGTTCACAGTGTTAAAGGACTATAATAGTTGTAATTAAGTACTTAACTTCAAATAAGTTTTTAAAGTATAAATATGTACTAATAGGTACATTTTCACAAACAGATAACTTAGAAGCGAGGTTTGGGCCAGGTGTACAGGACAAATGTGTGGAGGATGCTACACAATTTTTCTGTTGTACAAGTTTCTTGAAGGCAGAAAAAAATACTGAAAGTCTGTCAAGCCTAATAAAGGTTGTATCAGCTTTCTAATAAGATATTCTGAGATCAAAAGATTTTATTTTTTACAGACCAAGACCTTGTTGAATAAAAGCGATAGTTTTGATTTAAAAAAATGATATTGATTTTGAAGATTGGTAATTAAAGATAAACATTAAAATGATGTTTGCCCATCTCAGAGAATGACTTAGTAGCTCCTTAGTTGACATTAGGTTGGGGTACATATGTTTCACAAAATGCCTAAAATCGAATACTTGTAAACAAGCTGTGAAAACAATGCTTTTGTAAGAATACAAAAGAGTAGTCTCTAGCTACAAATGTGTACAGTTCTCTTATCTAACAAGGTCATTGACAGGGGAAGTTTGGAAAGTACCCATCTAGTTTAGTTGTAAATTTTTAAACTGATTGTCCTTTAACACTCTTTTAAACTTGTTGTAAGAGTCAAGTATCGAAAAAATTTTTTCTAGAGGTTAAAACAAACAGAGGAGAAAGTTTTGAACAATTTAATGGTTAGATCACCTCTTAGCGAAAAAAGAAGAGCGAAAAAGAACAAAAAAAAAATAACCGTAGAAAGAAGATCTCATAACAATAACATTTTTCCATGTTAAAACTTGTTCTTTTAGTTCTTTGATTTATGTATAAAAAGACCAGTTGCATAATTATCTTTTACTAATAATTATTTTAAAATAACTATAGCACAACTAACATAAACATGGGAATAAATTGTTAGAAAAAAGGAGCGTGGTCAAATGTAAAAAAAGGAAAGATTAATAAGTTAGGCCAATTAAATAAGTAAAAATTTTATAATAAGAATAACGTTTTTGTATTGACTTTATTTCATTTACCTATTAATTCCAAATGTAAGAATTAAATATCTATGGTTACTATGATGAAGTCTTTTGTGTCTAAAGGGATACTCCTGAGATAGGGATAACTACCTTTCACCGGTGTATAATGAAATAATTGATAAGTTTTACACGGTCAGTCCTGGCGGACGAATGCTATTCTTACGGAGACGAGCGCTGCTCGCCCGCCCCCGCTTACTGTTGCACGTCACAAACATGAGCAGCGCGGCCTGGGATTCTAGTGTGTGGTCCTTGGCTTAACCCTCTATCTTCAGACATTTGAAGAAGAAGAGAGGACATTCAATAATTTTTTCGAAATTGTGAGTACTGTATGTAATATTTTGAAATACAAAAATGGCAAAGTGGTCTGAAATTCTGTTATCCCACAGTCTTTTAAAAAAAATCGTTTATTTAATTTTGTGGGCTTGTTTTTAATGATCTTGAATGATGGCTTAGTGTTGGTTAAGATAAAAATGTAAAATTAGAAACAGATTTTAAATTTAGATTATTTGAAATATAAAAAAATTGATGTTATAGAAACAACTTTGCAACCTATTAATAAGAAACCAATTATGATTTTGATAAAAATAAATGATTGTCTTTCTAAAAATTAAGAATAAGAGTAATTTAAGTATATGATATGACAATTCAAAATGTTTATTATAAAATATAGAAATAATGGCAATCCTTTGGTTAAAACAAACAGTTATGTTTAAAAAACAGGTTAGGTGATAGAAAGTAAAAAATAACACTTTTGAGACGAATAAGTTTATTTATCTGGTTCAATTTTATTTATATTAGGTTAATGAAGAAAGAAGGAAGAAGGCCTCATAGTAAACTGGTTTATAATGACATTTTATTTTGGTATTAGGTCAAAATAAAACTAATATAACATGGGGCTGTTGGTCGCGGTTGTAGTTAGTGTTTTAAAAACAAACATCTTTAATTAATTATATATTCATAATTTTTTCGGCTGTGTTTATACTTAAAGAAAAATTATGTAGGTGAAAACTGTTTCTTACAAAAGTAATAATTTTTTTTATTAGACCAAATAATTTTCAGTTTTACACAAAAGAAAAGGAAGCGGTATATTTACAAACCTCCAATTTCCCAGCACTGCCCCAGGCCTTCGCACACATCATACTCTGTTAAATTGTTTGTACGCTTTCCTGGAAGCCTAGCAGCTACTAAGTTTTGATGATTTGGGAGTTGAACAAAACTGCTTTTGTTTTTCAAATGCTCCAGAACAGTGGTCGAATTTAGTTCACCCCTCGCTCTCCATTAACAAGAGGTTATATTACTAAAATCTGTAGGTATTGTATGAAACACAAACTGATTCAATTTCGTATACATAGTTGAGTTCTCCCAATCTTTTCAAAAAAATATTTTTAACAAGTACTTAGGGATACAAACACGATGTTCCTTAATATGAAAATTGATTTTTATTTTATAAATATGAATTAACCTTAAAGGTTAATGGGAAGTCGACCTTTTTAAGTGAATTTTTACGAAACGTATTATGTACTTTAAATCCTTACATTCAAAATATACTCATTCATTTTCGTATATGTAGTTCAATTCACTCATATTTAAAAAAAGTACTATTTACCACTTTTTTCTGATAATGAAAAAAATTATTTTTCATTTAAAAATATTAAATATTTAAAAATAAGCGTGAAGGCTTATAGGATTCACTCTTTTTAAGTGAGTTTACGAAAACAATGTATTTTTAAATCCTATATTCTGATACGCGGCGGTGGTGGCGGTTAACAAGCTTACATGTATACACACATATTTATACAAGGATATGCTACATTTAAACTGTTATACTGATGCCATATAAAATAAAATTTGAATCCACTACAATGGATAGCAAACCAATTAAACATTGAATTGATGAAACAAGTTATCATCAGTGACACTTGGGACTGGAGTTAGTGAGAGAAACAGCTCTCAATCTCAAACCAGCTTGTTAATCAGCCACCGGACTGTTTGAGGATTGATTTCGAGAGTTGACTTTCTTAGCACAAAGACTTTCTTCGTTAATGTACTTGCTAATGGAGAATATAAAACCGATTTGGCTACACTTGTTAAATGTTGGTGGGACAAGTTACTACTTTTTTCAAAATCTTCAAAAAAATAAAATGTCCATTAGGAGCAATATTTAAAAATATAAATGATTAATCTCATTACTGAACGTCGCCTGCTGAGTTGTTTATTTATTGTAATATTTAATGTTAAACCCAGGGTCTGTAACTTTGAAATATTATTCATATAGCTTAGTGTTCTACCACAGCGAGTTCACAAAACGACGGTACAGTATTTTTGGAATTATACCATTTCAACAAGGGCCATATATCTCGATTTCATAATGTTAACAAAGTTAGGGACTAAAACAATGCTCGAATTATTCCTTAACAAAAACTTATTTTAGAATTGTAGGCTTAATAAACCGATATTAAATCAAGGTTCAAAAATAATGAGCACAGTTTAATTAGAAGTTATTATTGTTTTTCTGCCATCACATCACTGCCAATCCAACAAATGTCTCTGATTTATTAACAATCAACTGTTATATACTTGCATTTTTAATCAAAAAAAACGTTTTCCAACATACCTACAAGATTACAATTGGTCATGACCTATGTATTATGGTTATTTGATTGTTTACAAACTCCCTTAACAGGTTGCATGATTACGTTTTTTTATCTACTAATACTTGAATTTATAACATTAGAGCATAAATATTGTATGGAAACTAATTTACAAAATAAGTGTCACAAGCAGTTCCATCACAAAAGTAGTGGACATGCGGGTTTCCCACAATACAATGTTGGGAAGGGGACCAGACTGGGCCAGTTTTCCGTCATCAATTTAACTTGGTAAGTAAGAAAAACTTTATGCAAGATTGAGGGAGATAATGGATACATTGAATATTCTAGGTGGATGTTATCTGTTAATCTATTATTGATATGTTATATAAGAATTAACATTAGGTCTCTACTGTTTATGGTTTAGTTGTAATAATTATTAATTACACGGGAATAAGAATAAAAAGAAGCCATTATTATTCTCAGGAACAATCCTTTGTATTTCGTTTTGTTTACATAAAGGAATTTTTTCGAATCTTGTAATAACAGCTATTTATGTATTTCATCCCACGTGTTTGACGTGTCTACATTTCATCTCTCACACATAGATATTCAGTTTATTTCCCGTCATCGGACTGGTATAGATTTTTTACTTATCTTTTACAAACTTTCCTTATTGCATTGTAATGCTCACTTTTTAAAAGAAATAACGTTTCTTCTGCAGTTAAAAGTAAACATTACATGGATCAAAATCGCTACACGTTTTTTCATCAAAGAAAATGTTAAATTGCAGCTTATAATTTACGTTCCTATCCAACATTTTAACACTTGATATTTTTCAATTTAAATTAATATAACACTTCTGTTGCGAAAGTAAAATATTTGCTATAGATAATCTTTACAGATTAAGAAAGCGTGGAATCTAGTTGCTACAATGATGAAATCATCGGTGCTGCTTGCCTCTGGGCGACTACTTAATTTTAATCGCAATTTAATAACAACATTAAAAAAATCTTTTAAGCCCAATCATACCTTCCTTATGTTTGTCTTGCAATTATTTGGGCATCTTAAATGATAACTAATTTAGGCTTCCAAATAATTTTTATGAAATTTTAATTTATTTCTTATTTTATTCTATATTGTTATTAAGGTTTATGTAGCCAAAAGATTATTTCTAAATTTAAATACTTTGCAGTGTTTGCATATACTCTCACGCAATAAACTGATTTCGTAATACTTCGCGTTTGTACACAACAATAATCATGATTTTTTTTTTTTGTGAGCCTTTTGTGTTCAATGAAACACATCATCAGGGACCCAAGATAATTGAAAATAAAAGTGGTTAAAGTAATAATAACCTGGTAGTAATTATCTCGAAATATTTTATGCACGTTCACTTGATATCCTACATCCACTTGATGATTTCAGAGTTAAAAATTAAATACAGGTATGTATTCCTGATGTTTAGGATATTAGTAAAAATAATTTTTTTTAATATTTTTTACTCTCGTGTTTTAATAATTTTTTAGAAACATAAACGTTCCTTTAAAGCTACTATAATCGCTATCTCTGAAATAACATATGTCTTTAAATTTGTTGTTTAAGTAAAAGTAAGAAAACGTAATAAAGTAGAAATCAGATATTTCTTCTCTTCCGGCTCTTATATAGCTAAGCTTTGACACCCGTGTTTGCAAGGAATAACCACCGGGAAAAGAAAAGAAATACTCCTGATTCTTTCCGCCAAACAAATCATCGGTTGCAATACACAAAAATTCTTTGGAATGGGCCAACATAATCACAATGTTTGTAGATATAGGAAGTTCTATGCGAATACATTCTTTCTGGCATATTATACTTTTCTTTCTCTTTTCATTTATTAAAACCCCAAGGAAATCTAATTAACAATGGGAAAAAATCCATTGAAGAGAAGCATGTGTATCTAAACAGAATTATGATTTTCTGATCTAATACAAACAACATGAGTACAATATTTTTTTCTTTCTGCAATAAAATGTATTTGCTACCTGGTTCTGCATTTCGTGTCATGGAGATTTTGTTTAATAATAGTATTCCAAATCCACGAGAAAAACACAAAAAAATTAAAACTTAATTAGGTAATTAGTTTATCCTGATAGGAATTCGTTGCAACATTTAGGCGAAAAAAGTTTATAAATATAATAGCGTACTTGTAGGGGTAATCTATTATCTAAAAATAAAATCATCCACAGATGTTTTCTGGTGGTACAATCGGTTAAAAAAAGGTAGAATAAATTTCCATTCTTAAAATTTTAATTTATCCTAAATTAGTTACAAAAGCTAGATTTTATATTAAAGTAAATAAAACTGCTGTTGAGCACCAAGTAACTGTTTCAACATGCGGTGATCTCTTCTGTGGTAAACAGCTTAAACTGTACCGGCTACGACAAGTTTATAGAAGCAGAGAGTTGTCTGGGAGCAGGAAGTTTGAGGTTTTGTTTAAAGTTGTATTGTTTCATCAGATGTATAAATATAATATGTTATCAGAAACTTATATAACTATTTAACTTGACTCGTTTGATGATGGATTAATTTTATTAAAAACTCGCATATTTTAAAAATGTACAGCGTGAAATTAACAGGAAACTTTATAGTTTGTTATCTTATTTGAAATGTAACATTTCCATTCGCATTCCGCTCTCAAGCTAATTCATGTTGCACTCCAATTCCAGTAATCAAGTTAGTGCTTCGACAATGTAAGTTAGCGTAATTAATGTTTTATTTTAATTGAATATTTCAAAACAGATTTTACACCAAATACATTTTTTATTCTTTTTGCGAAAAAAGTCATCTGCCTGCATTAGAAAAAATTAAGCTGCTTTCATAAAAACATAAACCATATAAATGTATAATAAAAAGATAAAAAATTATATTATATAATAATAATATAAATTCGTTAGACCGAGGATGATAATTTTTACAGTTATATACAAGTAAATATTTTACTAAATAAACTTAAAAGACATGTTTAAATACTAAAAAGTCACTAACATGTGAAAAGATATAAGTAGGACTGATAAACGGATGTGGAAACTTATATATGTTTTAAACTTTATATAATTTTAATGTAAAAGGATCAGTAGGAAAGCGACCATCCTACATATCTATGATTATTTTACACAGTCTATGAATATGTGATTATTTTATACACATTATATTAAGGTTTAAATGTCATAATAATACCGTAACTTATAACCTTTTTTTAAGGCAAAAGGTTGGTACGTTCCATGTAGTATGTTATCGTTTCCCTAAAATACATCTTAGACCACTAAAAATCCTCTAAATTAAAACACTGGTGCAATTTTCCAATAAGACCTGATACTTTTTATACATTCCACTATTTCTAAATCGTTAACTTTTTTGTTATCTTCTAAGCACATTCAAACGGACGAGAACAAGAATGTTGAATATTACTTTCCCTGCAAAACATTTACTAAACTGTTCTGTTACGAAGCTGCTACATGTGATGGATGGTTGGTTGTATTGTTAGAGTTGAGGAATTTGTTCACCTTTAACTGCTGGGTGTTAAAACATCGCTCACTCAACATTACTAACATGTCCTTTTACCCTCAGCTGCTACATGTGATGGATGGTTGGTTGTATTGTTAACAGTTGCGGAGTTGTTTCACTTTAACTGGCTGGGTGTAAACATCGCTCACTCAACATTACTAACATGTTCCTTTTACCTCAGCTGCTACATTGTGATGGATGGTTGGTTGTATTGTTTAAAGTTGCGGAGTTGTTTCACTTTAACTGCTGGGTGGTAAACATCGCTCACATCAACATTACTAACATGTCCTGTCACCTCAGCTGCTACATGTCATGGCATGGTTGGTTGTCTTGTCAGTGTTAGAGTTGTTGGAATTGTTCACTTTAACTGCTGGGTGTTTAAACATCGCTCACTCAACATTACTAACATGTCCTTTTTTACCTCAGCTACTCACATGTGGATGGATGTGCTTGGTTGTATTGTTAAAGTTGGCGGAGTTGTTTCACTTTTAACTGCTGGGGTGTTGTAAACATCGCTCACTCAAACAATACTAAACATGTCCTTTTACCTCAGCTGCTACATGTGATGGATGGTTGGTTGTATTGTTAAAGTTGCGGAGTTGTTTCACTTTAACTGCTGGGTGTAAACACATCGCTCACTCAACATTACTAACATGTCCTGTCACCTCAGCTGCTTACTATGTGATGGATGGTTGGTTGTATTGTTAAAGTTGTGGAGTTGTTTCACTTTTAACTGCTGGGTGTAAACAATCGCTCACTCAACATTACTAACAATGTCCTTGTCACCCTCAGCTGCATTACATGTGATGGATGGTTGGTTGTATTGTTAAAGTTGTGGAGTTAGTTTCACTTTAACTTGCTGGGTGTAAAACATCACTCACTCAAAAACATTACTAATCATGTTCCTGTCAAGACCTCAGCTGCTACATGTGACGGATGTTTGGTTTGTATTGTTAACATGTGCGGAGTTGTTTCACTTTAACTAGATGGAGTTGTAAAAACAACCTACATTTTCTTCTCGTTCAGTATGGCCAAACATTAACCAATTCATTCTTGAATGTTTAAAAACTTATTGGTTGGTTTTAATAAAGTATCATGAAAGAGGTATATGAGAATATTGGTTTTTACTGCTTTGCTATTTGCTATGAACTAGTATTTAGCAGAACTGGGGCTATGCTACGTACTTCATTACCACCAACCAATGGCGTTTGATCTCACCCACACACTAAGTGCTATTAGCTACAAGGAATATGATCAATTCAGTTATCATACTGCTTTATAGCTGTGATCATGTTGTACATATAAATCTGTATAACATAAAAAAATAATCAATATGAAAACCAACACGAAAACGATGTATAACAAGATATACATCAATTCATCAGGTGAATTAGAAAATACTCATTGTATATAAGATAGATAATTCACAATTGCTATACGCCGAGTAGTGTTCAGCTTAATTCCTGTCCATTCAAAATAATGATAACAACATTTATTAAGGCATTTATTTAATAAACAACAGTTTCCTATGGTATATGAACAATTTAAACCTATGGCATATAATACCTACAATTAAAAACATGAGAAAGTAAGAAACAATAAAAAATTTAAACATTAAGTTACTCTAGTAAACTATAAAAACTACTGTAGTGTTAAATGTCTAACAAACAGATAGATATAAAGGTTGTAGAATGTGCCGCTCCGGTACCTCATAGTGTCCAGGTGTGTGAAATATTCTCTCTGATAGATGTGAGTTGTGTCCGCTGAGAGGCACGTCCACGTCGTTCTTTTACCTTTTTTTGATAAACCGAATAATATTAATATGTTTTTGTTTATTTCAATTAGTCTTTAATAATCGTTTCCTTTAGTTTTTTAAACTAGACAAAAATACCTGAGTTATCAACTAACAAAGTACCTGGTTATAACTAAAAAATAACCTGATATGAATTTTTTACAATGTTTATACTTATAACTTAATTTGATTTATTTACATGTTGATCGATATTATTTAAATGTTCTTTTAAGTATTTTAACAAAAAGCTATCAATTTTCAATTGGCTTTATAATATTCTCGCTAATCAGTTATTAAATTAATTAATTAATTTTCAGTTAATAATTAAATTAATAAACAGTTAATTTTCTGATATGTTCTATAGCAATGATATGCGCGATTTGCTATTTATTTATGGAAGCACTTGTCAATAACACTTACTTACAATGTAACAAGATTTGCATTCATTTTTATTTTAAAATTGTTAATAAAACTTGTTGTTACAAAATTAACCAACACTAAGCAAACAACCTTGATAATCCCGAGACAACGACTATTTTTAGATTCATATAATAACCTTTTGAATTCTCAAGAATATGTCCTTGAGACTGAAAGCATTTTCTCTCCATTTCAAATTCGCTGAGATAATACATCTATTTTCTTGTAAACTTTTCAGAGGAATCGTTTTCATTAATTAAACACTCCCCTCCTTACCTCGTTACCTTATTTAACACAATTACTGGTTCTTGTGAATTCATTAATTAAAAACGTGTTTTACTCATGCATTAATGCAATTTACTAATTATTACTGTTAAGTTGAGATTGGGGTTTAAGAATGAAGAAAGAAGATACATTAAGCTGCTGGCTTGAAACTGTTTATATAAAAAAATTATGGTTGCCTGTAAAGTCGGTTTTACGGGCGAAGATTTTACGTGACAACGTCTTTTTCTCGGTTAGAATATTTATTGATATGAATATTATTAAATTGCACAATAGGAACAAGGAATTGAATGAAAATAAGAATTGCACAAATTTTAACTATAGAAATATATTTTGTTTACTAAAACATTGTACATAATTTGAAATTAATTAAAATTTTTTATTGTAAATGGTAAAGTTGAAATAAAACATTTACTAAAATTGGAATTTGAAATTCTTGCTAAAACACAGTTAAATTCTAACTCCGCGCGTGGTGATTGGTCGGTTTAGTTCGTTTGTTTGGTCGCACTGTTATGACAGGTTAGAGGTTATAATTTGTTATTTTAAATGTTTGACTAGCAATACGCGCTGTTTCTTCTCAATCGACTGAATTAACTATTGATTGCAGAGTGATTTAAACTAATAATTTACTTAACACTATCAACATTTGTCAATAGTATGACATAACCTATAAACTCAGTTTCTCAACTTTTGTGTCAATCTAACAATAATTAGATCCAATAACTCAATAATATAAGTGGCCATTATGGTATTATTAGATCACGTTTATGCAGTCAAATTGTTTTTTACACAAAATTTTCTGTAATAGAGACCCATCATTATGCATTCATGGGTGAAAAATAACTCGAAAACTTTAATATATAGAACTTTTGATGTGTGGTATCAGTAAAATCATCATAGCTCAGATTTATTTCCTTGTATTCTAATCCAGTTCTCTAGAACTGCTTCTTGAATTATCGCGCGATAGCTTTGGTTGTCCGCTCCATAAAACCTTGTCTCCACCGATATTCTTCTGGTTGTTTTAATTCTATAGGTTGCCTAACATCGACCGAATACTCTAAAGTGAGTCTAGACGTTGCAACTCAATAGTAGCAGCTGTTGGAGGAATCGTACAACACATTTAGTATAGACAGTACATTTAGTACATTACAGTAAATTTGCATGTACATGTACACAGTACATTTAGTATAATGCAGTTTTCAAAACTCTACAGACAGACCGAGTATCAAAAAACCTGTCAGAACGCAACGATAGCGATATCGCGGACGGTCAATAGATATCCCGGCCTCTCTTTTTTAAATCCCTAATAGTTTACTGTAAATATTCCGTATCACAATGCCCAGAAATCCCTATTATGGGTACCTCACGTGCATATATTCACTATTTTGTTAATTAAATTTTTATTTGATAACAATGTTTAAATAATATACTTAATACACTAAGTGGCCACTAAGTACATTAAAATTCAGGTAACACTATACATTGTTATTGCTGTTTACTGTACAATTAAATGAACATTAGTACCTACTTATATCGCAAAGACTGATTGATTGGAGTGCAACATCATTTTTTTTAGATTGAAGGGAATGGGCATAAATATGTTAGGTTCAAAAAAATAAATAACTATAAGTCTGTTAATTTTACGCCGATAATTTTTAAGATATGCCAGTTTAAAAAATGAATCCATCATCACGCAAGTCATGTTAAATAGTTATGAGTTTCAGATGACATATTATATTTATACATCTGATGAAACAATAAATCTTTACAAAACCTCAAACTGCCTGCTCCAACAACTGTTTCCTTCTACAGCTGTGCGTAACTGGTAGAGTTTAGTTTAAACTGTTGCCGCAGAAGGTTTTGATTTGCTGTAACAGTTTACTTGGCTCAACAGTAGTTTATTTACTTCAATAAAAAATGTAGTTTTTGTAACTAATAGGTCATTAGATCATATGGGATAAATTGTAAAGAATAGAAATTGTTCTACCTTTTGTTGCCAAATGTACTACTATAATCATCTGTGGTGTTATATTTAATAATAATATTTCTGCTATAATGTTATAAATTCAAGATGTGTCAGTAGATAGAAGAGAGTCTTGGAACTTGTAAGAGAGTTGTAAACTACCAACACCAATATATAGGGCAGACCAATTTTTATTTGTAGGTACGTAGGGTAACGTTTTCAATAATAATACAAGTATAATATGTATTGTATAATGAGAGATTTTTGATGATGGAAAATGTGATTTAAATTTGTGAATTTTCTCATTTATTACTTGATTTGGAGCCTTCTTTATGTGTTAATATTTTATAAAAAAATATAATAAAGATAAAAATTATGTTTTAACCTATTATGCAGTAAATTTAACGTACTTAAATAACTACAATGAAATGCCACTACTTTGCGTAAACACATATGCCTCAAAAATTACATACATATTACAATTAGGATTAAGGAAAGTGATTTGATTTTAAATGAAAAAGCACTGAAGCTTGAATTATTAATATTAACTAAAACAGAAAATCAATAATATATGCTAATTTATTAGCTAAGTTTTTGAACCTTGATTTTCTATCGGTTTAGAGAGCCTAAAAATTATACCATAGATTCAAAATCACTCCAGTGTTACACGTTATAATTCGAGCATTGGGTTGAACTTGTAACATTATAGAAACGAGCGACATACCCTTGTTGAATAATATATTTCCCAATACTGTGCCATAGTTTTGTGAACTCACTGTGGTTGGCTCTAATATCGGTGAAATAAATAACAAACAAAGTTACTGACGCCTGGTTAACAACATAACATTAAATAAATTATAACTCAAAACATTCAGTATAAGATAGATCGTTTTCAATATTTTACATTGCTGGCGAATATAGTGGTAGTGCTACTCAGTGTTAAAGGTTTAAAAAATAAATTGTCACAAAAATTTACAATTTTAGCATACCGGTAATCCCCTATTAACAGTACATTTACGAAGGCAGTTTCCGTGTTATGAAAGCAACTCTCAAGTCAATCTCAAACAGTCGGTGGCTAATTAACAAGCTATTGAGATTGAGAGCTTTTCTCTCAAAACTCAGTCCCAGTCCCGTCCCGTCGTCTGCAAGTGGCACTGATGGTAACTTGTTTCACCAGTTCATTAACAACTGGTTGCTATTATTGCATCCATTGTAGTGTTTTCATTTTTTATTTTATGGCTGCAGTATAACAGTTAATGTACGTAGCATTATCTTATGCGTATTTTTTATATGTGTCTATATATGTAATATTGCTAACCCACCACACTTATCAGAATAAAGGATTTAAAGTACAATATGTTCGTAAAATTACTTAAAAACTTCAACCCTATAGGCCTTCTAGGCTTATTTTTTTTTAATGAAAATTAATGTTCATATTCTGTGAACCTTGTAGATAGTACTTTTGTGAAAGATGGAAGAACTCAAATGTGTATACCAAATTTAATCATACATACCTGCAAATTTAGTAATATACCTCTTTGCAATAGAGGTAAGGGAAGGAAATTCGATATGTTCTGGAGCAGTTAAAAACAAAAGCAGTTTGTTTATACCATAACCATAAAACTAAAGCTGCTAGGCTCCAGGAAAGCGCACAAACATTAACAGTGTGTATGTGCGTGGCCTGGCAGTGTGTTGGGAAATTGGAGGTTGTAAATATACCGCTTCCTTTCTGTTGGTGAACTGAAATTGATTTAGTATATAAAAAAAAAACTAAGCAAATTGTGAAATAAAAAATATTACCTGATATTATGTTTCAATTAATTGGTTTTGATTCGATTTTCAAGTTCAAGTTCAAAAAAAACCTTTATTTATTTAGGAATTTACTTGTACTGTATTACTACATTTCATATGCCAACATGGCACGTGCGAAATGAAAAAACATAAACAATTTTATACATTTATATTTATCAGAGTCCTTCAGCTGGCTGCGGTTTTACTCGCAGTCTCTAATATACTGTGTACAAGAAAAACATACACTACCACCTAGACATTCATGTGAATTACAGGACGGTAATATACCCATACCTCTATTAAGCATAATAACCAACAGAATAACATACAAATAAATTACTAACAATAAACAAATAATTAATTAATGTAGATAACCCAACATGATAATAAATAACTATAAAGACATAACATAACAATAACGTAGCAATAATTAAATGAATTTATGATATAATTTTTGTAATAGTCTATAAAATAAATAATTAAATAAATATCCAACAAACATAAATAACTAATGACCAATACATATCCAAAATCCCGGTGGAGGGGATGACTGATTGCTAGCAGACACGTGTGCAAGTCGGCTCTAAAGTTTTTTATAGTTTTAAAACCGGTATTTTTCTGACAGTTTTTCTTGGAAAGTGGTGCCATTACACGCGTAAAGACACTAAGCATTTTTTTATCGAATCAGCGAAACTTTTTATAACGTGTGTAGTTAAAAATTCGCTTATCAGTACAATAATGTCATGTACCGATCGCCGCCGCAGCTCAGGTCTGGGTCTAAAGGTGAGCCTGTCCCATTATCTGGCGGAGCTGATAAGCAACGGTCCGAGCGCTCCTTATCTGTAAACGTCTGACCCCGGCCGCTCTACAACATCAACAATGCCTGCCACCGGGACTGACAAGGCCGCCAGAGTTGACGCGACTGTCATCGCCGACCTCGTCGGCAAGCACCTTTCTTCTGGCGACGTCTTCGGCCAGCTCGTGACCCGCATCACCCACGAGCTGAAGGGTGTCGTCGAGGAGGCTGTGCGGGCGGCGATGGCGTCCGTCGGCGATGAGGTGGCAAGGCTCCGGGAGCAGGTGGGAACTTTGACCCAGCGGCTAGAGGAGATGGACGACCGACTGCAGGGGCGCTGTGACGAGCTGGAGCAGTTCCAGCGACGCCAGAACCTCCGCATCTTCGGGGTGGAGGAGACGACGGGGGAGAACACCGACCGCATCGTGGTGGAGCTCTGCAGGGACAAGCTCGGTGTGGACCTGCCTGCCTCCGCCATCTGCAGGTCGCACCGAGTCGGCAGCCAGCCCAAGCCCCTGGGCCCCGACGGTAGGAAGAGGCATCGGCCTATAATCGTCCGCTTCATAAGTTACCAAGATCGGCGGACGATATAGAACACGAAGAAGAAGCTGAAGGGCACGGGCATCACGGTGCGGGAGGACCTGAAGGCGCGGCGACTGGAGGTGCTGAAGGCGCGATTCACACTGAACAGACGTCGGGCGGAGACGTGGCAGGGACATATGTCCCTTCGGCGTCTCTCCTATGTAAACAAATGACTCAATGCACAGACAGGCGACGTGGCGCGGGCGGCCACCCTTCCGCCACCGCCACGTCCCTTCACTAACTGTCGAGGCGTATTGAAAGAGGCATGCCCCTTGTGTTCGGAAGGCAAAATATTGTGATTTGTGGTTAGTTGTGCTGTTCCTTTTTACCATGCGAGACGATATCGAGTTCAACATAAAGTTCTGTGAGGAAGTTGAACAATATCCATGTTTGTACGACAACAGTCGTTCAGATTACTGCAACAGAAGTGCGCAGGATCAGGCCCTGGCAGAAAATTGCTCAATCTTTGGATAACCAAAAAGGTATCTATAAACTAATTACTAAACAGACAATGAAAACTATTTTTTGTGGTAATAAATTGTAATACTTATTTTAAGTAGGTACTGCCTAGGGTTACTACACAATCAAATTAGCTTCAGTGTTACAATAACAAATGGAAATAGTTGCATTAAAGTGCATTACTGTAAGCCATTATACACCGCGAGGCTGCCTGGCAATGTGTTGTCTAGACATAACTGTTCTTAGTTAACTTAGTTACAATTGAGTAGGGTAATTGACAATAATAAAAAGGAATTTTAAATTTAAAAGTTTATTACAAGAATTTAAAAGTATTTATAGGTCAGTGGAGTATTCACAATTGTTAAATATTTAGACTATGTTTATGAAATCTTTGATTATTAGCACTTTTAACGTATTTACAGTGTATAAACGTAATTTCTTTTTACTACGCTGTACACATACACAATTTTACACACAGTACCTATCCTGGTGTGGAATTGGGGCACATTCTGTGAAGTAGGTACTTAGGTAATCTCTCATAAGTTTCCCTGTTGTTAGCGGCAGTCGTAGCAACAGAACGATGGAATCGCTGTCAATCACATTCTCGTACTGTGGCTTTGTGAATGTACCATCACATTCCCTTATGGCGTTATGCAAAACACACATTGCTTGTACAAAAATATCCACATTATCAGGGGTACATCGTATTAGTGTATTAAGTACTCCAAACTTGGAAGACAGCATGCCGAAAGAGCATTCAACAGGTTTCCTCGATCTCGACAATCTGCTGTTAAAAATTCTGCGACTGTTAGTAGTCAATGCATTCTTGGAATAAGGCTTGAGCAGGTTTTTTGACATTGGGAATGCCTCATCAGTTATAAAGTAATACGGAATTGGTTGGTTGTCTCCTGCAATAGGACTAGGCTCTGGTAAATCTAGATTTCCTTTCTTAAAAGCCCTGCCAAAACTACTGTTTGCCATTACACGGCCATCACTGTTCCGTCCATAATCCCCCACATCTATTGCCAGCAACATGCCATCTGCATCTGACACTGCGAGTAAAACAACGGAAAAGTAACCTTTGTAATTGTAATAGGCGGAACCAGATCGTGGGGGGCATTGTATTTTTATGTGCTTACCGTCTATACTGCCAATACAATTAGGCATATTCCACAGTGATAACATACGATCTGAAACTTGCTTCCATTTTTCGGCTGTTGGTTTTGGCATGTAGACAGGTTGCAGGTTTTTCCATATAGCCTTAGAAGTTTGATGCACCACCATCGATATAGTCGAGTGTCCTTTAACGAAAGTAGTACGACAGTGCTTTGAATGAACATCCAGTTGCAAAGTACCTGAAAAAAATAACAATCGTAGTTATATGAAAAATAACAGATACAAACATACAAACTGTGCAGGGTTTTCCAAAATTATGTCACGGGTCGGCCGACGTCCAACCTGTCAAGTTAAATATGGTCTGGAGATATTAGGACCCAGAGGATCTAAATATGGGTATTCCCACTAAAATTTTGCCATTAGAGTTTTTGTATTTATATTTCAAACAAAATATAAGTTATTGTAATGCAGTAAGTAGTTCTTTATTTTCAGTGGCTGACTGCAAGGAGAGATGGAAGAACGTGAAGAGGGCGTTATGCTAAATATAAGAAGCTAACAAAACTACCGTCTGGGTCTGCCACCAAAAAAATTAAACAGTACTATTTGGCTGAGCACCTCAATTTTCTGGATAACTTCCTTAAATCACGGCAGAGTAAAGGTAATATTACTGAAGTCGAGACAGCACAAGAAGAAGAACAACAAAACAGTGAAGACGAACAGCTGGATGACAGTACTGTTGAGGAACGTGATGCCACTCAAGATTCTGCCCAAGATGCCAACCTTCCCACTACTGGTGATACTTCAAAAGCAAGTAAACCTGCTCCTATTCCGCCTACTCTAACCACGGAACAAAAAAAGGATAATGGGTACAGAAAGAGGAAAACACCATTTACAAGTTTATCTGACGTAAACAGTTCTGCATTCAAGTATTTTGAGACGAAACAACGGTTACTAAACCAAACATCGCAGAAAACCTCTACCGAACCTGACCCCGACTTGGCTTTTTTGCATAGTATTTTGCCAGACATGAAAGCTATGGATGCTAGGCAAAAAAGACAATTCAAAATTGGAGTAATGAAATTAGCAGATGAAACACTTAATAACGTGGAGATTTCTTCAGTTGCTTCTGCATCAACTAGATCCTCAGCAAGTACATTTAACTACACATCACCGTCAGTGGATCGCTTTGCTCCTAACAATGAAGCTGCAATGGACTTCGGCCAAACGGTAGAAGAGGAGGGAGATTTTAATATTAAGAACTACTTGTATATGATGCCTAAATAGTTTGCTTCTAGTAGCGGTTCTTTTATAAAGTTACTTATAAATATACGTATTAACGTATAATTTCCTTTAAGACAAGAATATTTGTTTGTCAAGATTTCTGGATCTAGTTCGTTTCTAAATAAATTTCTTAAACAATAATTTGTAGCCTACTATTTAACTTACCTCAAAGTTATCAGTAGTCTCTCTTCTGGACTAACAGGTTCTCTACAGTTAGTGCTTCTTTTTGTAATGTCGTCCTTAACAAGGTCCAAAACTACGAAGAAACACTCACGGGACATCCTATAGAAGTTTTGGAAGCGTTGTGGATATAAATTTAACTCACGCATCACAACAAATGTACTACTATCTCTCTTACTTAACCACAGTGGGATGAACCCAAAATCTTCTCTTTTTCTGTAAATTGGCTACGAACACTACATCTAACATATCTTGATCATCTTCGTCACTGCTCTCCATGTTTTATTGTTTAACTGATTATACACCAGACTTATATGTAATAACATACAACAGTTAACTACATACAAAAACCACTCTACTGACAAGTTTTCTCACGACTGTCGCGCGTCTGTGATTGCCAGTGTGCATTGCACACGCCACATCACTGCCTCGTCCCTGCCTCGTCCGTGCCACGTCTCCGCCCGACGTTTCGTTCAGTGTGAATTGGGCCGAAGAGGGTGACGGCGCAGCACGGGGTCCTGGACCCAGGACGGCAGGGTGCTGTGGCTGGGCAGGGACGGCAGCAAGGGAGTGGCGACCCGGCTTTCCGACCTCCAACCAGCTTCTAACTGATTAAGTATATTTTTTTACCATTTCCAGTTCTGAAATTCTACTTCCTAATTAAGCTTTTATTTATTTTCTTTTACACTGTACATCAATATTTATTTTCTAATGAATTTCTACGAAATTATTATTATTTTGTTTTAAAGAATTTTAATTGGCTATATAATTATAACTTTACTGTTAATTTATTCTTTTTAAAATTATTATTAGAATTATTATAGCACTAAAAAAAATTTGAATTCACTACCATTTTTATTTATTTTTCTCTCCACTTACATTTTTAATACTGATTATTATTGTTACAATAAGAGCCTGCAAGCTTGCCATGCATGTTTAAATTTATTATGAATAATATTAAATTAGTAATAACTTCAATTAATTTTAAGTTTATATTAAATGATAAAGTATTATTTTTTCTTTGTTATGGTATGCGTGAGTGTGTAAATGTCCTGACCGCAATGTCACTGTCGCGTGTACCGCCGGCCGCTCGCCGCCTGCAGTGTCGTCGCGCCCCTGCTCGCCGCCGTGCACGGCTCTGACAGCCCCGCCCCGAGCGGGCGCGCCTCTCCGCCGTCCCTGCCCGCGCTTCTCTGCCGTTCTCTCGCTCCCTACAACAATTTCCTCAAGGCAGCACACGTTAACGCACAATCACTGTATAGTCATATTGACGAATTTCGTTCCATTTTTGAGCCATTACACACCGACATTATCTTGGTCTCTGAGACTTGGTTAAAACCAACCACAAGCGACAAGAGCATTAATTTAGCTGGCTACAATATTTTCAGGAACGGACCGTCTACACAAACGTGGTGGTGGAGTCGCAGTTTATGTCAAGTCTCAGTTTCCTACTTCCATCTTATTCTCATCTGATACATCTAGAGAGGGACGGCCTGAATTTATGTTTTTGGATGTCAGTGTCAACGGGACGCATGTTTTAGTCGGTGCATGTTATAGGGCCCCCAATACCGGCCATCTTGCCGAATTTGAACACACACTCATCGATCTTATGGCTCGTTACAGTCATGTCATTGTCATGGGCGATCTTAACTCCGATTTGTTAGGGCCTACCACATATGTGAAAACCTTTTTGACCACAATGTTTCAGTCATGTAACATGTCTCTGCTACCACTTCAGGCCACTCATCACACTGCTACAACCGACACGTGGCTTGACATCATGGCTATTTCTGACCCGACCCACGTTGCACACCACGGACAATTTCCTGCCCCTGGACTTTCAAAGCATGATCTCATTTTTTGTGCCTATAAACTCCATACCCCCAAAAATAAGCCCAATATTATCAAATATCGCAGATACAGGGACATAGATCATGCTTCACTTCTCACAGATGCTGCTGCTTTACCCTGGCATGAAGTAACCACTGCCAATAATGTAGACAAAATGGTTATCAAATTTAATGCTTTACTTACTAATTTATTTGATAAACATGCCCCAATCATAACTAAAAGAGTAACCAAAGCCCCCTCTCCATGGATGAATGATTTCATAAGAAATTTGCAAAAGCAAAGGGATTCCGCCTTCAGAAAAGCTAAACGTTCTAAATCCACTCAAGATTGGGATGCATATAAACGTCTTAGGAATCACACGCAGCAGCAAATACGTAACGCCAAAGTTAGATTTTACCACACAACACTTTCAGAGCCTCAGTCCACTAAATCACTGTGGAGTAAAATCAAAGACCTTGGTGTGAGGTTAAATCCAATATCAGTCCACCTGTTCCCGTTTGACCTCAATATTATAAATGATTACTTTTATTAATATCCCTGTTAATATATCTGCAGCTAGCGATTATATTGCTGAGCTGGAGGCTGCTCCTGCTCGGGAGGCTGCTGGCCGCCAGTTTTCTTTCACACCTGTGAGTGAGGCTGATGTGCTTGCTGCTTTCGCGAGGATGACCAGCAACGCAGTTGGGGCTGACAACATACCTTTGCGCTTTCTGAAAGATACATTGCCAATCACCCTTCCTGTTTTAGTAGTCATTTTCAATTATTCTTTAAATTCCTCTGTATTTCCCTTAACCTGGAAGCATGCTCTAGTTCGTCCCGTTGAGAAAAGTGTCTAATCCGCAATCCCCTTCTGACCTACGTCCAATCAGTATTCTCCCTTGTCTCTCCAAATGCCTTGAAAGAGTGGTACATCAACAAATTTCATCTTATCTGAATACCTATAACATCTTATCTAAATACCAGTCCCTGGATTCAGGCCTAATCACAGCACCACCACAAACCCTAATTAAAAATCACCGATGATATCAGATTGGCAATGGACAAGAGACTAATCACCACCATTTTACTGCTTTTTTGACTTTTCCAAAGCCTTCGACTGTGTTTATTACCCCCTTCTCCTCATCAAATTGAAGAAGTATGGTTTCTTTCTTCTCCCGATGAGTGTGTTAACTGGGTCAAATCGTATCTTACTGGGCGACCAGCAATGTGTCAAAGAAAGGGAAAAAATATCTGAATGGAAAGCCGTAACACGGGTGTTCCACAGGGCTCTGTTCTTGGACCCCTATTGTTCTCAATTTATATTAATGACCGTCACATCTATTATAAGGCACTCTAAGTTTTCATCTTTATGCCGATGATTTACAGATTTACGTACACTGTTCGCCTGATGAATTGAGCACATTTATGGTTCTACTCAATCAAGACATTGAATCTATGCTTGTTGGGCAAATAAACATGGGCTGAAATTAAATGAAGACAAAAAACGCAGGCAATTTATTGGGAAACCCAAGAATGATCGACCGTTTGGACTTCAACGTTGCACCAAAACTTGAAACTCAATAACCACGTAACTAAATTTTTAAAAACAAATTAAAAAATCTTGGTCTTACTATGAGCCCAAGTCTTAAGTGGAATGACCAGGTTACGATAACGTGTAATAGAGTATTTTGCTGGCATTCACACAGTTTTAAAAGCGTTTTTGTGCTTTAATATCTACATTTCAGTGTCAAGGTTATGCTGGTTAAAACTTCTCATACTGCCACACTTCAAACTACTGTGACGGCGAGCTGTGATCAGTGACATGACTGTTGATGCTTTCGGACAGGCTTCAACGTGCTCAAAACTATTGTATCAGATTTATTTTCAATCTCAGACGTTGTGCATGAGCATGTGACTCCATTTTTCAAACAGCTATCGCTTCTGAAACTTCAACAACTTCGCCAACTTCACATTCTTTCAACTCTACATTCAGTTATCAGAAACAAGTCACCTGTTTACCTGTCCGAAAATTTCAAAATTTATTTCCGATATAAGTGAGCGACCTACGAGAAGGGGATCCACGTTACTCTCAATTCCTGTTTCATCGATCGAACTTCTTCAGTAGGTCGTTCACTGTTCAGGCATGTCGCCTCTGGAACTCTCTTCCTGATGATATTCGTGTTATAGAAGGTCGGGCTCGTTTTGGGGCGGGGGTCAGGGACTTGTTGCTGGGCGGTCTGTAGGGGTGGCGGATGGCGGTGCTCGTGGCGTGCTTGTGGTCAGGCTGTGTGTTTGAGAGAATGAATGTAGCAATAACAAGAAACTATTTAAAAAGTAAATTGTTAATTTAAGTTTTAATTTATTTCTTTGTTTGAAAATTTTCTAACATATTCAGCTGATAAATTTGAATTTTTAATTATAACATAGTAGTATATATTTTAGTTAAATTTAAATTTAAAATGGAATTTGTTATAGTTTTAAGGTCATTAAATGTAAATATGTATATATACAGGTGTATATCTGTATATTATGTGAGGTTGAGTGGTAGAGAGGGCTAAATAGCCCTAACTCCGCCTCTTAATAAAGGCATATTTCATTTCATTTTCATTTCAAAATCAATACCTGCCAACAAACTCCAAAAATCCAATAAATAAGTATTAACAATTATACCTCATATCCATTATCAACCATTAATGTATGAACAGCAATTCTTGCAATAAATTTATCTGTCCTCTATGGGTGTCATCACATCAAACCCAAGCTAACTATAAATTTCCAAGGCCATCATTTTAACATTTAGGTTTCCTCTCATGCAATATGTTGTCGTCAACACTCAAGTACAAAAAGGTTAAACAATCTTATCCCTGAGTAGCAAAACTGTCTACGTCCCGATTTCTTTAAGATAATTTGGAGTCTCTATGACCATTCTAGCAGATAATCTAGTGTCACGATTAAATTTTTTGTAATTCATAATTTATTAAATGTTTGAATTGAAATGTTTGATGTTGTTTAGATGTTAATTGTTTTGCTGTTTATTTTATAGTATATTTGATAAAGAAATTAGTCGAAAAATTTTATTTTTGTAAAGGACAGCTTACCTAAAATTTTTCTCCGAGTATAAAACAAACGAACAAATAGAATATATTTAATTATACTCTTAAGTTTATGTTAAGAAATTGTGTTTTGAAAAGTTTAAACACTTCTGTTTGTTTCTAATTTGTTTCTTATAGTGGTAGAGATTTTCCTCTATTCATTAATTATATTACAAACACTTATTTAAAATCTTGAATTTATAATTTTACATCATCACTAAGTAACATTCAAATATTAAAACAACCCCCATATTAAATGCATGAAAATACTTAAAGATTAGAGAATATTAAAATATTATAAACTGTAACATGTTTTAGTATATTTGGTTTTCATTACAGACGCTCATAATTTTCCATATATTTATGTAATGTACATAAAACAAGAATGGAGAGATGAAACCAACATAAGAAACCATTTGTATAAATAGAAGACGTAATTAATGAGGCATTGTGGGAGCTAATTATACTGACAGCAGGCAGACACAAACGAGTTGACTTTCAAAGGATAACAGAATTTCAGACATTTGCCATTGTTTGTACTTTAAAAAAATATATACTACGTTTCGAAAATGTTAAAGTACTCTTTTCTTTAGGTGTCTTAAGACAGAAGGTTAAGCCAACACACAGATTAATTAAGTAGAACCTTTAAAAACAAAACACAGTTCTAATTCAAAAACAAATTTAATTATATACCTGATAAAATACAGAGTAATTACCTTAAAAATATATTTCCATATTTAGCTATCACAAAAGGGACGCAGCTGTACACATTGCTGCAACAACATGAAGAGAAAAATTGAATGACTTATTAGGTTTTACATACAGACATATAAGAGTTTTGTGTAAATCTGAATGATTCCTAAACAGAATCTCATTAGACTATAACAATTTAGTGCAGAGGAGTTAAGTCTTATATTTAATTTAATTGAAGACAATTTCCTTATAACAGCTTTTATAACACTCACTGAAGTACCATTAGCACCTTATATGTGGAATTAATAAACTATGGGCCAGAATATGGGTGAAGTTGTACGAGCAATAAAGTAGCATTTCAGTCTCAAGCTTCCTAAGAATCAGAATTTAAATGATATCCAAGTTTTTCTTACAGAATCTTCAAATCAAAAACATGTGAAGGACGCTTTGTTTATCTACTTAAGTTCTATCATAAGGCCTTTAAGAAATATACATATGTTAACTAATCGTTTTCGACATAGTACTCAAAGTCACAAATAAAATAATTACCTAAGATAGAAATATTAATTATAGCAATAAGCTTGTACATTATCATCAAACGTCGCACTTGTTTTAAACAGGATTTATTCCTTTTAGTTAGTTTTACTGCTTTTCATAAAATAGCACATAATATAAATGGCTTAATTCGTTTTGTATACACCATTTTGCCTTTTTATTTCTCTATGTTTTTATTTCTCATCAATTAAATCTAGTTTTTCATATTACTTACTAGAGTGAAGACTTCTTTCTCAGGAACATCATGGAGTTCATTTTTTTCCACTGTACACACTTATCTGGACAATTTCAGAATGTTTACACTTAATCGAGAGTAAGAGTCACTTAAAATAAGAAAGAGTTTTTTAAATTCCAGAAGAAACAACACAATTAATTGCTGAAACCACTTTGGGTAGGATGTAAAAAATAATTAAGTTATGCCTCACAGAAAGTGATGTTCTCCAAATGTTTCTCATTTTTTGAATTTACAACACCTTAAACTTAAGGTTTTCATTACATTTTACAGAGAGAAAATGTAATATATAAAATATAAAAAAACTAGAATGTAATGTAAATTTGATTTTAGTTGAAAGTTATTATTAGTTTTTTCCCAATAAATTGTACCTGCATACCATTTACACACTTTCAAAATAACCACATCAAGGAATAATTAACAAAAATGTTTTTGTGTATGTTAAAATGATAACCTTCATATTTACCTAATTACAGCATTTTTGTTATATAGTATATCAATCTGTTAGTGGAACATAAAGTAAAAACAAATTAACACTTATTAATTAACGTGAAAACGACTAAAAATATTAAGGCGCACATAATGAAAGTAGAAAGGGGAATCATAAAGTAGGCTAGGCTAGTACCACAAGTTTTATCTAATAACTCGTAAATTAACTATAAATTGAAAACTAAATATTAATCTTAAATTAAATCTTAAATACTTTGCCATAAGTGGAGCTATGGTATCCTAAAGATAATTGCATATCCTTGTTAAAGATTAATTACATGACCAAGAGCTGAAATCAGGCAGTACGCTTGGTGGTACTTACAAGAAAAATAGGATTATATGGTCTGCTAAGCAGAATGATGTAACTTAAATGTTTAGGTATAATCGGTTCCATTACAGAACGCCTCAATATGTTTTCCATATATTTATATATTGTGCATACAACAAGAAAGAGGAGAGATGGAACCAACATAAGAAACCATTTGCATAAATAGAAGAACGTAATATAATGAGGCATTGTGGGAGGCTTAAATTATACTGACACGCCAGAGCAGGACACTAACGAGTTGACATTTTCAAGGGATAACAGAATTTCCAGACATTTGCCATTGTTGTAACTTTACAAAAATAGATTATTACGTTTCGAAAATGTTAATACATCTCTCTTCTTCAGGTATCTTAAGGACAGAAGGTTAAACCAACACAAAATAATTAAGTAGTATATAGCTTAAAAACAAAACAAGTACTTAATTCAAATATATGATTCAAGTTCAATGAATATTCCTTGTTAAATACAGAGTAAGTATTACCTTAAATATATTTCCATGTTATTTTCACAAAAGGGCCGCACTGTACAACATAAGAGATAAATGAGTGACCTTTATTAGGTTTTTAAGATATAAGAGTTTTGTGTAAATGAGATGTTTTCTAACAGAAATCTCGTCAAGACTAAACAATGTGCAGAAGGAAATATTAAGTCTTTTAATTCCAATGAAAGAAAATTCCTTTAATAAAAACAGTTTTTATAACACAAGAAGTCCATTAGCACCTAATGTGAATAAACTGCCAGGAATATGGGGTGAAGTTATGTTACGAGCAAAAGTTTTTCCAAGTCCTCTTAGTCTTCCTAGAATCAGAATCTGTAAATGATCCAAGTTTTTACTTACAAATCTCAAAAATCAACATGTGAAGGGACGCTTTGTTTATTAAGTTCTATCCTTAAGGTCTTTAAAGAATATAAAATATGTTTAACAACGTTTTCGACATGACTCAAAGTAATAAAATAATTAGATAGAAATATTAATTATGCAATAGCTTGTAATTAAACTCGCACTTGTTTAAAACAGATTATCCTTTTAGATTATTACTGCTTTATAAATACAGAATATAAATGGTTTATTCGTTGTATACTCCTTTTTTATGGAATTTTCAATTAAATAGTTTTTTATAACTTGACGGGTGAGACTTCTTTTTGGAAAATATGGTTTTTTCAGTGTCATATACTGGAACTTCAGAATGTTATATTAACGAGAGAGACGGAGAGTCTCTAAAATAGAAGAGTTTTAAATTCCAGAAGAAACAAACACAATTAATTGCCTGAATATTAAGAATTATAACCACTTTGGTAGTTTGTAAATATTGAAGTATGCTCACTAAGGATGTCAAAAAATATTCCCATTTTTGAATTGACATCCACCTTAAACGTTAAGTTTCATTATATTTTATAGAAATAAAATGTATTAATTATTTTTAAAAAAATGTAATTTAATTTTGATTTTAGTGAAAGTCATTATTAAGTTTTTTTTTCAATAAATTTTACCTGGTACCATTTGCACACTTTCAACTAACTCCAATATCAAGGAATAATTAACCAAAAGTGTTTTTGGTAGTAAAATGTAACTTCATTATTTACCTAATTACAGCATTTTTGTTAAGTATGGCAAATCTGTTAGGCGGAGCATAAAGTAAAACCAAATTACAGTAATTACGTGGAAAACGACCGTTAAGATTAACGGAAAAAAAATAATGAAATGATATGAAATGAAAAAATGCCTGTATTTACAGAGGCGAAGTTAGAACTTATTATAAGTCCTCTCTACCCACTTAACACTCCAAAAAAAAAACAAACAAAGTAAATTATTATCATACCTATTACAACAATGTAATTGACACTTAAACTAAATCACTTTAATAATTAATTACATATTTGGATGTAACATAATAATGCATATATATAAATTATAAGTATAAATTAATCCATTTAGATTTAAAACTCTAACATAAATCTCTTTACAGGCAACTAATAAAACTATTCCTTATCCTAATCAGCTTTCATTCCCCATCCACGCAACTCACATACAGTTACCCACAAGTGTTGACCACAAGAACCAACAAACCGTCACTCCCGCCGAGTCCGCGAGCTGAAAAGGCCCGAACCTCCGCCCCAAAAGCGGATCGCGCTTGTCAATAGTTCTGGATGTTGTCTGGGAGAGCGTTCCACAAATCGACATGGCGGGAAAATAATTGAAAGATTTATTTTATAAGGTTCGTCATATGAATTGGAGTTGATAATAAAGATGCCACCACTACGAGTTCTACGTGCACTAATATCAGACATATAAAACGAAAACTTTGGGCCAAAATAACTTGGACAACCATTGTGGGATTAGTGCGTGGCAACAGGGGACTAAAGTACCATGAAAGATCTCTAAGTTCTTTGGATTTTAATAGGGGAAAATTGCTCTAAAATAAGGAGATTACGTGATCATCACGTCGTAATGTTGAAAATATAACCGAATACAATAATTCTCGTGCACGCTGAAATTTTACTAGAAAGGTCAAACCAGTCATGTCATTGATTGCACCACGTCACAGTAATTGAAGTGAGGTAAAAACTAGAGTTTTCACCAACATCACCTCTAAACATCCAACGGAAAGTATTGTAAGTAGAACGGCATAATGAAAGTAGAAAGGGGAATCATTAAAGTAGGCCTAGTTACACAAGTTTTACTAATAGCTGTAAATTAACTATGAATTGAAACTAATATATTAAATCCTAAATAAATCTAATGTCCTTTGCCATAAGTGGAGCTATTGTATCTCTAAGATATTTACAGGATCCTAGTAGATAAATACATTCCCAAGTGCTGAATAAGGTAGTACGCTTGGTGAGACTTATATGGTTCTGCTATGCCAGAAAATGATGTTAATTTTAAGACCAATTCTTCTGTTATTTTTCGCGTGAGAGAGAAGAAATCAAATACAAAAGAGATCTGGATGTCATCCTCTCAAAACGTCCTGAAAAATGCTTCAAAACTAATTCCACTCCAACTACCACTGAATTATTGCAGCATATGGTCAGCTTAAAGCCTATCAAACAGGCCCGAGAAAACACAGGTGGGTTGGATGCGTTCATCGGTTTGTATAACTCGAATTTCCAAAATTTTATTAAAAAAACCTCAAAAATGTTTTCACAGCTTTCTAGACGTTTGGAAAAGGTTACTTTAGAATCTACGTTAGTTTGATTCACTTCTCAGATAAACTAGATCCTCGCACAGGCCCATAAGGACGGGCAGAGTAAGGCTTAAAGAGGATCGGCTTATCCTTTTCTTAAAACAAAACTTCGAGCACACATCACTGTCAGAACTACTACGGGGTATAATTTGCTTCCATGAGCGACCTCGGTCAACTGCCTCTTATAAATTAAGCGAGATTTGGAAGTCTGGTTGATTAATTCTATTTATTTATTAAAAAGTATATTTTTTTTTTTTTCAAGGCTTCCAACTTGAAGGTTTATTAATTTAAAAGATGGGGATACCCGTGGTTATTTTCTTCCGCAACTATAATTTTATTGCAGTACCTACAGTTTATAATAATTTTATTTGCCAGGCGCTTTTGGCAATTTTTTTAGAGTGTAATCACTTATTTACTTATGACAAAGTGGGGAAGGGGTGTTATGACTGAAGAAGGATCCTCCAGTTTTCAGGTATTATTTATGAAATCTTGAATGGTTTTGTATATTACATTAGGACTTCACACACGAACATTATTACAGAAAAAGAGATTCCAAAGAAAGTTGTGCTATATAGTAAGGTGGTGACTCAGAATTTATTTTTAGGCTTCTGAGTTCACAGGTAATTAGTATTATAAGACACCATATAGTGTAAAATAACGAGTAAAACTTGGGAAAATGAACTTATTACTTTATTTGCTTTACATTTCATAAGCTGTGTGCCATTTTATTGCGGCATAGTCAAATATTAAATTCCTTTGCAATTCATTTTTAAAGCAAAATCTTACTTCAGTTAAAATATATGGTATAAACTATCTCTTAAGTTTTAATAATTTGTTTACAACTAGTCTTCAGTCGTATTTTTTATATTAAAACGTGTTTTCCCTTTTCCAATAAACTGAAAATGATTTTTACATTTTCAAGTTTCCTTAACATAGGGTTTCTATGTTTCCGTATAGAGGTGTCTGCTGTAATGTTAGTCGTTTGTCAGGATTGAAAAACCAGAGCCTGCTACTGACGGTAGGAATCGACCTCGTTTATTGAAATGGCGCTGAGAACTCTGCATCACTATTTCGTCTCTCATCGATTGGATTAGAGTAATTGGGACCATTATGGAAACTTGTATAAAGATGCGTTAGTTTAATTTATATTTGAATAAAAGTGAGCTTGAATCTAAATAGATTAGAAATATTTATACACACCTACAATAAGGGCAAGTAACAATGGAAAATACATTAATAATTTTATTTAGGTGGGAATGTTTATACTCATGGTATATTAGCTTACGATTTTCACTAGTACTACGTCATTCCATCAGTGAGTATTTAAACTTAAACTTGGACCAAATCTACAATCCTGTTGTAAATTGTTTTTAGTTCATTTGCAAATATATGAGGAAATTGGATTAGTTATAATATTTTTAAGAACGGACCATTAAACTTAAACAACGGTGAGAAATTGTAAATAGGCTGAGGGGTTAGCAAAGCTTATTATTTATGGCGGGCATATTAAATCTACCCTTCTATCGGGTCTGTCTATATGTATGGTATCTTGTGAAAGAATTGAGCTAAACAATATAACAATAAATCTTTGTTGCGTTGACAATTTAAGAAAATTGTATTACAATCGTCAATATTTTAGTTGATTGCAATATAGAACAGAATTAAAGGATTTAAACCAATTAATTTCAAATTTCAATGAATTTCAAATTTGATGCTAGCGGTGCATCATATCACTCTTCAACAGAGATAGAAGACAAAAATATTAAAATGTTACACAAAACATAATTTCCTGACAGAAAAAAATCGAGTTTGATTATAGTAAAACACACATAATATTATGGTAATACTTAATTATATTCCTTAACGAAGCCTGTTACGTGGGTCCTTCTAGCCTTCTCCCATGTTAACCTGCAGAGCGATTTACAGCCGTAGGGGACAGGTTAGGACCGGAGCGGGTCGAGGAGGGCAAAGGCAATTAGTATAGTAGAATCCATCCTAAACAAAACTAAATCCGAATATTCTTTGGTGTGATACGAGTATTTATGAGTCAAAAATGGAAATATTAAGTGTTTTTACAAGTGTAACTTTTGGATATTTAGGATTTAAATTGTAATTTATGTACTGTTTATCTTTGCAGAATATTCTAATTGATTAACTGTTTAGTGTGTAAGACAAGACAAAATAGGATGTTTTAACCAAGATATTAGTGAGATAAAACAAGTTAATTTGTTTTTTTGCTTAGTTACTCAACAGTGCATCTGATTTCTACCAACAAACGCAATTCTGAGTAGTTCTTTAAGTGAAAAGGTTTTTGTACGTTTGTTTTCCATCAATTCTTTTGGCTCTTGAGTTTAAAGTGTGTAATATTTTACCTACAAAACGAGTTGGGATAAATTACTGCTTAGGACCCCGTTAATTTCCTAGTATAAGCTCTAATCATCCTGTTCTATTTAGGAAAAAAGCCACAGAAACTCTAGGGTTGGAAACCTTGTTGTGATATCCATAAGTATAACGAGTTGGAAATTACTGCTAGACCCCGCTAAATTTTCTTAGTAAAGCTCATTAATCATCCTGTTCTCCTCTAGGGAAAATCCACAGAAACTCTAGGGTTGGAATCCTTGTTGTGATATCCATAAGTTAAACGAGGTGTAACAAATAAACTGTTTGTGAACTCAACGCTCTGATAAAATATAAAACATCGAGGAAAATCCTTAAACCTAAAATTTTACAAAAAAACTAAGAAAAAAAACTGCATCCATATTTAAATTTTAAAAAATAATATAGCACTTAAATTAAAAATTACTAGTGTTAAATAATGCATGTATGTTATAATTTATTTAAGAAGATTAAATTCAATATTTACTTTTTGTTTGTATTATTCATCGAGAACTCGTTTTTGACTCAGTTTTTTACCAGAACCGGATATAAATTTATTTTAATAAACTATTAAATGGGTTTTGTATATTTCCAAAATTTCAACTGTTTTATAATTTGAAAAATAACAAGGGCCATCCTATGTAAGTGCAACGGCTTTGTAAACTTTTTACATAACTAAATGAAGTAATTAACGGAGCTTTGTGGTGAGTAAATTGAGCCTGTTAACACCTCCCAGACGAGTAAGCTTTCCGATTGCTTTGTTCTAATGCATTAACAAGTTCGTTTAAAACCATGTGCTGTATTCAAGTGGTCAAAGTGCAGTGGTTTATTTCAAGCCTGCGATATTTTACAAAGCAAATACGTTATTGTGAGTTAACTAAAAATCTAATTGGCATTTGTGCAATTCAACGGTGAAGTTTCAGGTGTGTAATTTTGCTGTGGAGTACTGTTTGTAGAAACAAATGTTCCAATATCAACAGCTTTAAAATATACAATTTAATATGTACACATATATAGCAATACATTCCTGTGTTAAGTTTGTTAAGTTGGATGGAATAATGTAAAGTACAAACGAGCTTCTATTAAAATAAAGTCTATAGTGTAAATATTTGAAATTAAAATATCAAAGTTTATTTTCAGTAGAATTTTTTAGAAAACATTGAAGTTACAAAGTTTTCCTTTGAAGTCTACTTTGATTGAAAAGGAATTAATGCAATGCTTACATTTAAAAGTTTTTACTCAATTCCATCCAACGCTTTTATCAGCAATGTTACTTTATTATTGGTAATAATAAGCGGGTTTAACAGTCTGTTATCAAGTAAGTAAAAAAAGTATTTTACCTACTGTCGGAGGAAGTACGTCCATATGGTTCACCAGAGTGATTATAGTTTGGTTGACAAAAAAACTTGTTCTTTGCCAATTAATTATTAGGTACTTTAAAAACAATAATTTTTCCTGTTACACAGATGTTTTGCACTGTATAGTAAATTTCAGAATGGCATTTACGCTACTTAATATTAAAAACTAATGCCTATACATTGATTAAAGGTTATTGAAATAAATGCGAACGTGAGTTAGTTTGTTACACATACAATAACATATTAAGCCATTTCCACCGATTAAAATGGAAGTTCTACATAGACATTCTCAGTGTCCTAGTTCAAAATATAGGTCTATTGTTATTTTTTAAAAATCCCTTCGTGTTAGGTCCCCCTTGTATTTAAAGTGGACTAACATTCCCGTGAATTTGGTATCAGCTTATCTTATTAATTAAATTGGAAAAGCTTGTTAAATGTAATGTAACTGTTTAAAATGTGAAAAATGTACATAAAATTATTTATAAGTTTATGTTGATTTAATTCCAA
>NW_025780245.1:0-47940 GCF_021130785.1 Homalodisca vitripennis | reverse complement strand
AGAAACAAAATTTTTTAGAAAACCATTTCCTTAAAACTATATCTCACTGCTACTTTCCGGTATTCGGTAGTAGCATAAATACTAACAGTGAGCAAAAGTAGTGTTATAATAACTGGCAAATTCTAATAAAGTCAAACTAAATTATGTGTAACTGCTTAAATGTAATAATTTGTTATACTTGTAAAAATTTTATGAAACAGAAATGGTTTAACCCATTTTCTTTGGTACTTTCCATAGTACTCGATACAGCAATTGCACAATATAAGTATTACAGTTATTAATGCCTTACTGGAATCAATTGAAATTTTAAAATGCTTAAAATATTCCGCTTGAATAAAATTATAATGTCGGTTTCATAAGAATAATTTTGGATTAATGCAACATGTCAATATTAATTATGGAATATTAATGCAAAACTTGGACATCTATCAGGTACATGCTGCAGAAAGTATTACCAGAATGTGGCTAGGCAACATCTTCTACAGTAGTAGTTAATGTCTTAGCTCATCAACTCCAGGGGTACGAGTAACAATAATCTTCACCTAGTATGAAGAAGTCCATTCGTTCATATATAAAACTACTTTGTTAGTATTTTTATTTTTAAATTGCAGACAAAAACCAAGAATTCGCTGCAGAATATTTCCTTTTTTTTAATTTGTTTAATATTTTTTAGCTCAGGAATTAGGAACTGTTCAGAATACAAATGGCGTAAAACTAATAGATTTATAACCTGTTACATTTTCATAAATCTGAAGGCTACTAAAATGTTTCTGTGGTATTTATTATTGTTTCAAAGAACAACTCAAATGAATGTGTTGCATATGAATGCTACGACATCTCTCTCATATTAAAGGGAATATTATCATCGATCTGACAGTGACAACATTTTCAAGCATGTATATTTAGTGAACCTAACAATAAGTTGTGTTCCTAATTACTTGTTTCTTTCCTAGAAATTTCTGTTTAGTTTCTACGAATATATGTACTGATTCATTTACTCGGAATAATAATGAAGAATTCGTCTTTTATTTTGCTCTACTCGCTTCATAAAAATTTCAAGATATCTCTAATGCAGTAATCTATACGTATATATTGAACTATATATGCAAATGTAGATTTTAAACTAGTCATTGTTACTCTTGGTGTTTTTTTCTTATTCCAGCTACTCCAACACCTTTTTATTTTCTAAATTATTCCTACTTACTTTATTGTATATTTAAATTGAGATTATATAAGAGGAAGTATTGCAAGTAAAAAAAATACTTAGTGTAAATAATTGTATAAGGATATTAACTTTCTTGTATATAGTAAAAAACATCATTCTTGAATAATGATTTGAATATATATATATATATATAATATATATATGATATATATATATATATATATATATATATATATATATATATAAGTAGATATAGGAACATGTCGGTTCTAGCTCACTTTTCGGAGGCCAACAGTAAAATCAAGGGAAAATACTGTTTTAAAGGACAATAAACGAATCTGTAAAATTCAAACAGTAATGGAAAATACTGTTTAAAGGACAATAAACGAATCTGTAAAATCAAACAGTAACTCACGAATGAAAAATTACCGAATCTATAGCTGTTTGCTTCTACTTTCTTGAGCAGTTTTAATGTAAAATCTCCTTAGAATCAATCTATTGGAAATGTCTGCTACGAATAAACGAAAAATCTTCTACTCTACAAAATTTGATAGTAACACAGTCTTTATCTTTAATAGTCTTTTTTCCAGTAACAACCAAGTGTAATTTATCATGTTTATTCAATTCTTTAATCTTTTTTTCATCCAAAACAGTCAAAAATCTGTTCGGTAAGTGTACTTTATAATCTTCCAACTCGGCAATTATTGTAAACCCGAATTTATCTTTCATTTTCTCCAGATTCAAAATTTTGTATTTCTTATTTTCTTCTAATTCATTCAACTTCTTATATTCTTTGAACTTTAAATCACCAACTTCATTTAATTCCTTTAGTAGCTCCATTTATAAAGGACAAAAATTGTAACTAGTGATTTTTTTCTAAATTCCAATTTTATAGTGAATTTTCGAGAAATATCCTTCAAATTATCAAACTTTTTAAGGTACATACAAACTGGTACTAGAATTGTTTGAAAAATCTACCGAATTATCTCTAATTATTGCGAAGTTTTAGCTTAAAAGTTGATAAATTTGAAGGATATTCCTCGAAAATTTACTATAAAATTGGAATTTAGAAAAAATCGCTAGTTAAAATTTTTCTTATATAAATGGAGGGTGAAAAAGTAACATGTCCGTTTTGCAAAAAAGAAATTTTAAGAAAAAACTATGATCGACATTATGGCTCCAAAATCCATGCCAAAAACAAAGAAATTTACGAGAAAGAACTGAATTTTTTAAGACAATGGGCTAAAGAAAATGAAATTGTCGATCATGAAAAGATGTACAATATAGAAACATTGCGTGAATTAAAGAAAAACTTTAAGGAAGATAAAAAAGATCTCAATCTATTTAATGATGAAAAAATTCAATCAATCGCTGAAAAATTGTCCATTGAAAACAAACGATAAAACTAAGTATGAAATGATCGAAGAAATTGACAAAACTCTTAAGGAAAAACCTGAAAATATCATAGATATTGAAGTTTTATCCTCAATTCACGGTCTTTTCAAGCAATACATTTTAATAAATTTAAACGATAATTTCATGTCAATTTTACAAATATCTATCAATTATGAGGCCAGAAATTAAAAGTTTAATAGAAAAATTTCAAGAGAATGTTAAAAATATGAAAGGATATCTCTCTTTGGAATGTGAATATGAACAAACTTTAGTAAACGGTGAAACCACAAACTTGCCCAATGTATTTTACTATAAAATCAGACGAAATATTTGACGTAAACGACTTTATTACTAAGCAATTTAATAAATTAACACATCGAGAACAGACAAATCATCCAAATAGAGGTTGTGAATGGACATTTAAGGGGAGATGTCGTTGAAAACTTCCAAAAAAACTCAAAAACAGTTTTAAGCTTATTTTTGTTCCTTATTTTATTCTGAACACGTTGATATATAATACATGCATGTAATATTTGTAATTCTATATATTTGTTCACATTTAAGAATCTATTGCATGTCATTTTTAGCTCCTCAGGCGACTAAAATGCGTAGCGTTATGATTAACTACTCTGTACTTCGATACATATGCCTAAGAATATATTTCAGGATTTGTTTTTGTTAGGTTGGCAGTAGGTTATTTGATTTCAGCAAACAGCAGACAACACAGTTGAATAGTTTGTTTGTATTTATTGTTTTGGTTGTCAGTGAGTGTTTTCTGAGATTGATTTGTTGTGAAAGTTACCTTGAAAATGCCGAAGTGTAAGAAACTTTAGAAACGAAAATGTAGGGGAAATCAAAAGATATAGGCATCAACCGGCATCAAGAAAACTTGTTTTCTAGTTCTCAAAACGAAGATATTCTAGATATAGCGGTTTGAGGTTAGTACCCCATCTCAAGGTCAAAGCCTAGGCCTAGTTTCAGGATAAGCCTACATAAAGTTCTAAAAATAAACTTACCTGCAATACAGAGTTTGTTGAAATTTAAGTAGTGAAAACACTTCGAAGAATGTAATAATTGATATTGATCTTTTGTCCAACCTAGTAAATAGTTTTGTTCAGTGTAAGTACTGTGGAAAACAAACCGTGAAACTGTCGGAAGACTCAAGTGCTCGTAAAGGCTTAGCTTGTAGAATCTTACTCTCATGTACTAATTGCAACAAGAAACAGGTCATTTTGTCCTCCAAACTTACTCCAAAAACGTCTCTATGAGGTGAATAGTCGTTTTGCTTATGGTATGCGAAGTATAGGTAAAGGTGAAACAGCAGGCCGCACACTATGTGCTGTTATGAATTTGCCTCCATTCAACACTAGTTTGAATAAACATACCAATTGTATTGAAAGGGCAATTACTGTAGTGGCGGATCATTCCAGAGGTTTGGTGTACTCGGAGCTCTGCCTTTGGGATTCTGGATTTAAATTTGTACCGATGATTTTGTTGCCAAAGAAGATGCGTGCTACCGTTATTCAACACACCAGCAGGGTGCCCTCTCGATTTAGTTGTTTAGCTGACGCATTACTCTCCATAAGTACTTGTTTTATTTCGTCATGAAACAGAAATTTTCATTATTATCAGTTACAAAGAGGAATTTAAATATGTAAATGTAGTAATATAATCGAATTAGACATTCCTAGTACTGTATAATTGAAATTGGCCGTTATTATCACTTGCACTGCGAAAGAGAACTCTGGCGTGAGTTTCTATAACTATTAGAATGAGTTAAAACATCTAGAACATATTAATTTCACATTTTTTTGGAAATTATTGAATTATAAAACATTTAAAACAAAAATTAGTTACTGTTTTTATGTGTTAAATAAAAAGTATTGACTAATTTAAACTCATTACGAATATCTTGCTCACTACAAATGCTAGAAAGATTACTGGAAAACACAAGTAAGAAAATGTTTCTCATTAACAGTTATATATATTTTTGATAAAACTACGAGAAAACTTCCAATATATGTTAGTGACTGACTCGAACCAAATCATGTAATAATCTGATTCTCCCTGTACTATTTGGGTACTAAGAGGATTATACATAGCACCAAACACAAATTAGTAGCTTTTACACAAAACACAACAATTAAGTTTATAATTTATATTTTAATTAGCACTTTTTAGCACTACATATGAAATATTCTGGTATTTTGTGTTGTAAATAACACTAGCTAAAGTAGGATGTTTTGGGTAACGAAAAATAGTGAGTAAATCTATGAATAATATTGAATTAAAGTAACTCATCTTTGTAAATCCTGGTCCTGCTTCTGGCCATGACATCGTGTTCCTGGTGCTACTTCCACGACTAGCTGTGAGTTGAACGAATTTAAAAAAATGCAGTGACATAAGACTTTAGAATGATTTAAAAAACATTAAATTATAAATGTTTTGTTGTTTCCATGGATATAAAATAATATTGTACGTAAACTACTGCTTTCGTTTTCACCTGTCCCTTATATTGCTGACGTCACACCTATTAATAACACTAAACAAAACGCGTGTTATCTGATTACCCCAACACAATACATTTTAATGTGATAAACGTGAGAATAAAACATAATTAGAAAGATTATAATGAGATACTTACATGTCTAAATTTACGATATTTATGCTTCAATAATAGTGTTTGAAACGCAAGATCTAGGGAAACTATTAGAAATGACATTTTATACTATTGCTAATTAATTTAGTATATACTAGTGTAGTTTGGAAATTCTAAAAACAAATATATTAAATAAAAAAACTTTACTGCTTCATTAATCATATTTAAGTTTATATTTTAAATCCAAACTTTTAGATTTTTAATAATCACGCTAACCCTATTGGACATATTAAATTTGATATGTTTATTACTTAGATACAAAAAAAGTCTGCGTATTAGAATTTTAAAGTATTACCTACAAGGTTTCATTAAACTAACTTCAGTGAACAAAATGTATTATAGTATTTGGTATATCCACAAGTAAATAACCATAATCGTATAGTTGGCAGCAATAACATATTAAACGAATTTGAATATTATACTATCATTCTTATAATATACTTACGTTTTGCTTTTTGGACGTTTCCCAAAACGCATTTAATAAGCGAGTGTCTCAATAGGCAACACAGTTACATTGTGAGATATATCTGTATGTTGATTTATTATCATGTGTTAGTAATAATTTCCTTATCTTATAAATAGAAATGAACCGCAAAATGTGTTGCTAGGCGCAAATCTTGAGAATGGCTGGATCATTTAGGTTAAATCCTTTTGTAAAATGTTCATTGACATCGATAGAAGGTTTTTATAAAGCAAAATATAAGAAAAGTTACCCTGAATATTTTAAAATTCAGAAAAAACGTAGTCTTTACGTTTCATAATCCAAATTAAAACTGGCACTAAACAGCTCTTAACACCTTTAGCTATAGTTCCAGAAATTCGCTGAAAGAACTGTTAACATTTTAAAATTGTTTAAATATTAAGTAAACAGTGCTTGATTAATAATGTAATGCAGATAGTAAATAATATATATATATATATATATATATATATATATCCATTTTACTCCACATTGCGTCACTGACGATTTATTTAGATTATATTTACATGATGCAAAGCATTTTAAATATATTTTAAAAACTGTAATGTAACCAACCTTAATGAACAAAGTTGTGAATGTTTTCACACAATTTATTTTAAACTGGTGGGCTTCCTTGACATTTGTATATGGAAGTTTAATAGTGACTTGTGGAAAAACAGAGAAATGAACACTAAAATTCCTCAGTGATTCTTAGGGGGACCCACTTAGGTGGACTAAGTCCATCAAGTATTTGGGAGTCGTCCTCAACAGGATTCTTATGACTGGTCTTGCCGCCAAAGGGAGGCTCCGCTTTGGAATGGCCGCCCGTCAAGGACTGTCGGCCCTATTGAGACCTCACTCCGGACTACCTACCAACACGAAGCTGTTGCTCTACAAAACAATAGTTCGCCCCATCGTGACATACGCGGCTCCAGCCTGGTATTCACACACCTCCAAGACGATCAGGAAGGTACTAGAAGTCTTCCAGAACAGGAAGCTCCGGACACTATGGTTCGTCAGGAACACGGTCTTCCTACGGTCTGCAGGACTACCCAGCCTGCATGAATACATCACAGGCCAGGCGAGAGCCATGTATTCAGTGACAGCAGAATCACCTTGGGAGCTTATCCGTGAGTGGGTAACAAGGGAAGCTGTCCACCTGTGGAAAATCCCACAACGGAAAGTCATACTAGATGACCCACCCTAGAAGAAAGAACAACAAAAAACCAACTGACTCACCACTTCACTACTAAACCTACCAGACTACTCGAAAGCGACAGAAATTTAAAAACTACACAATTGACAATTCCCCACGACTTAATGCAACAATAGCCCCACTTGGGGCTAGACGTACACATGGCTAGTAGCCATTCTGCTTGTTGCAGAGATTGCTACCTCAGAAGGGACAAGAGTCCCAGCCTACCTGCTGCCTGCCTGCCTGCCTAGATTTGGAGGTTTTCAAGAACTTAGTTGTAAACTGATTCTTTCTGTACACTTAAAGTACTGAAGGGGTTTAAAAACTGTAAATCACAAGTTCTTTCAGTTTGGCCACAAAAAATACGAAAGTTATTTGTTGATCTCAGTCAACGACTAGTAAATTATGATATAAATATATAGTATAAATTAAATTATATGGACCATAATTCTCCTAAAATCTGTACAACACCGTTTGTATAATCATTGACTTTAAACAAATTAACGCAACACGTTCTGAATTTTCATCCTTAATGTGCTAACATTTACTAATTTAAAATTATCTTCAATATATATACACAACAATAAAATCCCTGAAAGATTTATCCCAGACACATTTAAGAAGATAATTCTTTTTTTAATCTGTACACCTTTCATAAAATATATGAAAATGGATATTAAAACATTTGGCGATTTCAACACGTTATCTGCCCTGAAGGTCAGATCTGACCGGCAGTAAACCTCTAAAGACCGTGCTCATCTGACTACCCAACCCTGTAATTGTCAGGTTTGGACAAGTACTTTATTTACCTACTGTAAATGCTATGTTAATTAATAGTAATTTTTGTGTAAACTGCATTGAAATCTATTGAATATAATGACATTTGAGCGTCGGCTACATCTGGCCGGCACAACTTTTTTTCTTTCTATTTTTTTATTGAAAATACTACTGCCGGCCAGATCTGACCGTCTTTTGTTTCCTCTTTGTTGCGCAAGTATTTCGTCCACCAATGTTGGTATTAGATGAAGCAGCTGATAAACAGCTGTCATATACTGTCCTGCGCGCGCAACTATTCTTTTTCTGTGGCTGTAGCTAGCATTGCACGACGAGCATTCCCGCCAAATCTCTTTAACGTCTGCTAATAACTAGTGCTCATGTGTACTCTTTTCTTTTTGGTTAGTTAGTGTGAACTAAACTTGAGGTAAACGACTTCATCAACGAGTTCAAAGACTTTTGGACTGTCCAATGTCGAGTGAACCAGATCCTTATGACATTGAAAGTGAACGAAACTTAGGTTATCTTAGTGGCTCAAGTGTTGACGACTTTTTGCCAAGCGAATCTCAGCATGAAAGAAGTGATGGTGAAGCTGAGTCTGCCATGGAAATGGAAACCAATGATGTGAACAGTGACGGTTCTGGTGTAAATGACGGTGAAGTGATGATCGATGAATGGACTGAATTCAAAGGTAGGCAATATGATTTTCCTTTTACTCGTATTTCTGAGTATCATTTAAATATTGCCAATAGTCTGTAGATTATTATTCAGCTTTTCTTATTGACGAAATTATTCAAATGATGGTCATTGGGACAAACAGAAATGCCAGTAAAGTATTGCGAGAAACCAGATTGAGCCGCAATAGCAGTCTTAAATGGACTCCCACATATGAGATAGAAATGAGAAAGTTCATTGGTATCCTCATATGGATGGGTTTGGCAAATCGTCCCCGTATCACAGACTATTGGTCTGGAAACATTTTGTACAAGAATTCGGTTGCTTGTCAAGTTATGAGCAGAAACAGTTTTAAGCTGATGCTCCGCTAAGACAAAAAAGGTAATGCCATATTCAAGCCATTGGTGATAGTTGGGTACAACAAGGGAAAGAAGGAAATCGATGTATCTGACCAACTATCATCGTATGGCCGCGTAATCAAAGTGTTCTAATTTCAGATATAGTTATTTGTATATAGGCAAAAGTAATGAAAGACTAAGACGTTTAGTGTGTTAGGGTGACAATGTGATGTACATGTTTAACATTTTAAAATAAAAAATACTTTGAAGATTGCTATAAAATTGGTGTCTTCTGGCAAATTAAAAATGTTATTTTATATATTTCAATGCAATCCTTACGCGGATTTGCTGACTACACAACTACTCAGCAATAATTGAGACGCTTGAAGCATAGTATTCTCCGTGTGTAAACCAGCCACTGTCAATTAACTTTTATGATAAATTAACTACAGGAACGCAACCCATTAAAAAAATTTACAAAACAGTATTATGACAAAAATTCGTTGCAGAAATTAATTTTACTTACATTAAAACATGCGCATTACCATATCTTATTATAATTGTAAATGTAAAAATAATTTTAACTGAAAATCTACTTAACGCGTATGATTTAGAAAATGTCATTTTATTGAAATACATGCTTAATATTATCAAATACAATAAATTTCTGTGGGTAATAAGGAGACCACAGATCAGATGCAACCGCATTTTATGTTTTAATATTCATGATTATGCAAGATATTCTGTTACTTTCATCTAAGGTAATATTATGGATTACCTTAAAATAAAATAAAATATATTTGAAATTAATGTTTTATGACTTAGTTATGACTTAGTTCCTATAGTTTTTACAAACGAAAGGAAAGTACAGGTCCTTTCAATAATTTACAATCAAAAGGCAGATGCAGATCCCTTCCCTTCTTTCTCCCACCACCAACCAAACGACCCGCGGACCAACATGTGTCGCTTAGTTTTGCGGTATATAAAAAGGACCAATATGGACCGCTCATTACACGCGGACCTGCATGTGGACAAAAGTTTTTGTATATTAAAAAATATTGGCATAATAAAGCACGTTATAAAACATAAATTTATGCTCAGAAAAAAATTCATAATGTGATTATATGAAGGTTTAAATGGGGGGCTCGATGGACCTGCATGGTTCTCTGTATAACACAGGACCATCAAGTGCCTCGTTTCAGTAAATATATATATATATATATATTTATAAAGGAGATGTAGAAAATGTAGAGGGCTTTGGCTTATTCAACAAATCCTTAAGGCTCTCATTAAGGATCATCATTATTTGACTGAGCGTTAGCAAAGCATATCACTTGAAGGCCTATACACTTCCATTACTGTCTGTGTGTCTGTCTATTTCTCTGCATGATGTCTAGATGACGATCTAACCTATCGATTTAAAGTTTGGTATGTAGGCTCCTTTCTATACAGAAGCAATCGAGTCCGACGATGATGCATACTTCTCCTTGGGATCTCAATGAGTGTTACTGAACAAACATACATTCGCTTTATGGTTAACAATGATGCATTAAGGATCATCATTATTTGACTGAGCGTTAGCAAAGCATATCACTTGAAGGCCTATACACTTCCATTACTGTCTGTGTGTCTGTCTATTTCTCTGCATGATGTCTAGATGACGATCTAACCTATCGATTTAAAGTTTGGTATGTAGGCTCCTTTCTATACAGAAGCAATCGAGTCCGACGATGATGCATACTTCTCCTTGGGATCTCAATGAGTGTTACTGAACAAACATACATTCGCTTTATGGTTAACAATGATGGCAACAGGTAAATGACAGTATGTAATGACATATGTAAAAATAATAGCCAATGGTACAGTGTAGCGGGTACGGTTGTTATCGTGAAATAACCGAATCAAGTTACGTCGAGCGTGGCTGTTGCTTGGATTAGTGACCGAGAGCGTTCCTTTCCTTGCAAGCAGCTCACCTGCCCGGCCATTGGTGGTGGTTTGAAAGTCACCTGTAAGCCGTTGGTCTCCAGGTTATGATATTATAGAGACTTTGTATGTGACGTCAGCGAAACCTGTTACGCGCCACATTGTGTCCGGACACATACTTCTAAATCTGAATAAAATTGCTAGTTTCTCGAATTCATATATTTTCAGACTGATAGTAGACATACAAGACCACATTATTGCCTTAATTAATAGCTTTCGCTTGAGTTAAGCCAATTAAATTAAATCCTTGGTGTATTTATGAACACAGATAAGGTAACTCCTACATTTTACACAACACATTACGTAGCTGTGGTGGTGGGAAGGTTTGATTTAATGTGATTCTTGAGATTAGCTCCATTTTACCTCAGTTTAGTACAACGTCTGAAATCTGACACTGTCACAGACATGACTCATGGAATCTGGACTAAACGTCAGTCTGAATAGTAAAATATCGATACTGGGTACACCAAATAGGTTTTTTCCAGCCTATATGTCTCTGATCTCGAAAAGATGCAAATATCTTATTTTAATGTTTCTAAACGGCTTTTATACGAAGAGGTAGAAATAAGAATTTTTGTTACGATCAAGATAACTTTATTCTTTCAGTACTTCATATAAACAAATGAAGATGTTGGTTAACATTAAGATAAGAAGTGGCCTTGCTGTCATAAAACAATGTTTGGACAGAACAGTTGATTACATTTAACAGGATCTTACAATCTATAATATCACTTCAAAACCTTTGTATATTTACCTGATTTTTTTTTAGTTAAACTAACAACAATATTTTAAAAGCTATTCTACTAATCGGGGCGGGGAAGAATCTAACGAACCACAGATCATTATAACCAGCATTTTTATGCATTAAATGGTGTAACTAAGCCAACTTTGTTTTATGTATATAATAATTATAAAATTTATTTTAATACTTAAATAAGGATAATATTTTCCACAACCAATTTTCAACAAGCTTTTATTTCATAATTTATTATTTTTGGTAGGTATAATTACTAATTATATGGAAGAATAGTTCTTAATAATTTACTTCTTTACTTATAATGTTCAAGCAATACGAAATACGTAAACAAACTGATATTACATATACAGTACAATAGTGTATATCGCCCGTACTAATCAATATGTATAATAGTATGTACAGCTGAAACGTCAATCACTCGAATGCCCGCAGTCATTGGTTTAGCATGATGGAGCTAATTGGATGGGAGGGGGCGGTTTTTATTTACGATATATTCTTAAATTTGAGAAAATAATATTTTTAAGTACAATACTAAGTTGTTGCTAAGAGTACGATATTAGTTTAGAAATAATAAAAAAAATTATCAACGATTAAAATAGAACTTATCAAGATGAACTCAAGTTCAAAAAGAACTTATCTATAGACTTGAAATTTTGTGTGAAGCTTATATTAAATACGAGAAACAATAGTTCGATAATGGTGCATGTATACAAAATAGTATACAATAATTGCAATATGCTATAACTTAATTTGAGCAACAACAACGTAAAATAACGTTGAAACTATTAAACAACACAAAAGTAGTTTTTTGATTGTTTGTTACTAGATCTGTTTCAGAATTGGCTATTCTTGTAGCTTATATTTACATATGTACGTAAGTAAAACATTAACAATTAAATAGAAACTGTTTTTTTAGGATATTCATTTCTTTACTTTGTTATCATGTTTTAATTAAATATAGCAGCTTATTACTATAGGTACCAAAAGGACCGATTGTTGTACTGAAATTAGTGTGGATAATTATGGATTTAAGTTAAAAATATGTTTTTAAATTGTGGTTACGTAAATTATTTAACTTAGATACCATTGTTATAACATTGTTAACTATAATCCACGGTAATCATTTGACTATTATTACTTTACACCAAATACCAGAATACATTAGATTCGAACACTAAAAATAAACAGCAGCTAAATCTTAATATATCGGACTACTCGTATATCGATCTGAATATAGTTCAAGCTTACTCATGTTTAGTCATAATTAAGTTTAAAAGAGTCATTCTTTTGTTGTAGTTACAGTTTAGCTTAGCATATAACAAAGTTGATCTATTAAGCTGCAAACAGAAGTACGTTAAAGTTTGCCAGAGGGAACTTCCGTATTGCACTGTCAGCAGCAAAGCAGCAAGTAGTTCCTGAGCTTCTATTGTGTACAGTGAACACACACGATATTGTGATATTCACTTTTCATACATCTGATAACGCTTGTTAGTATGGGGAAAAGTACTCTTATTGAGTATCATTAATCCGATTATAATTATAGATAATATCTATATTATCCATAACTATATTATTCCTACCGATAATATCTAGCTGTCCTAGACCTTAGTGTTATGGGTATAGGACCAAAACAGAGCCGGAAGCGACTTGCCTTTATCTCTTCCCACTCCTAACCATCGTCTTACTGTTTCATCGTCTCAGATGACACTACGCGGTGCCGATTAAAGATCCGATATCGAAATTCGTGTTAGTGTCTCACTTCAGCGTAAGTTGGTGAAAATGTGTGATTGTGATTGTCGTACTCGTGCTCGGGAATGGCATTATATCCAGTGAAAACACCTAGACCGCATTCCAAGCAGCTTTCGGCTATCTTAGAACCCATTTCCGTTCCTTTCTTCTTTATTTTTATATGTATTAATAACGCCTCCAACGGACGAAGAGGATAGGTTTCAATCCTCGAAACGTTGTTTTATACATTTTGTAACATATAACGATGGCAAATTACCTGAATCCTGTTATCCTTAGAAACCATCCATCGTCAATAACAAACTTTAAACAAAGGTTGAATCCAAAGGTAGATCTTTTAGAGAAACCAATCAGAGAGTTGTAACACTTGAAAAACTCGTAGAAATACAAAGAAGGGAGAAATAGCTTAATTTCATAAACCATACTGGTTGTGCTGTTGAACCCATGATAAACGACTAACGGTAATAACGAAAAATAATTTCTGTTATATTTGTGACCAAATTCTAATTACTTGATTTAATGGAAAATAAACAGTCTTTAATACTTATTAAATTTTTTTATACATTTGAAGGACATAGCGCCCAATACGGCAATTTATTTGTGAAGTTCAGGGAGACATTACGTAAAAATGACGTTATATCTACTCGTTTATTTATTTATTTATTTGTATCAACGGTTACACCATTTCCATTCAATGACAAATTATAGACTCAAGAATACTTGACTACTTACTTAATAATTATATTATATAAAAGAGAACTTACCAAGATGGTCTAAATGAGTGACAAACACATTGATAAGATATCAAAAACAACTAAAATCCATAACAATAACGAGTAAATTAAATAATAACAAAAAGAAACTAACAATTGGACATAAATTACGATCAGTTTTAGGAGAACTTTCCCACTTTTGAATTTCTGCATGTGGCCCTTTAAAGGCGCCACCAAGCACTTTGCTCCGAACTAATCCAATTAGTAAAGTTCCACACAGGACCAAACAATTTCACTTAATTTTGTGACCCTATAAAGGCGCCACCTATCACTTCTCACCATATACACTGCTCAACCAATCTACTTATGTTGTTATACTAACAAAACAAAAAAAAGCATCAAATTTAAGTCGATAAAGTGCGAAATAAATATTTACTGTATCAGGAAAGTAAAATGTTTAGCAGTTAACATTATCAATCGTATGAAAAATTAGGTAATACAGTATATTAGAATAACATGTAAGTATTAAAAAAGGTTGCTTGTAATTTGTATTACATTAAAATTTAAAAATTATTACATATTTAAACATATTAGATAATATTTATGTCATAAATGTCTGATTTTAAGTCGCGAAACTGCGAAATAAAATATCCACTTTATCAGGAAAGTAGAATGTTTAGCAGTTAGCTTGATCAAATTTATGGTATTTTAAATTTAAATTTTGTTCTATAACTGATTTAATCTCTATGTTTTAATATTGTATAAGTTATTAAATTTCATAATTTAGCCTAAATTACAATGTATATTCGTATTAATGGACATTTTTAAGCATATAAACGGCGAAAAATGTCTCTGCCGTATCAGGGAGGCAGAATGTTTAGCAGTTAACATTATCAATTTTATTAAAAATTAGGTAATACAGTATATTACAATAACATGTACCTATTATAAATGGTTGCTTGTAATTTGTATTACATGAAATTTAAAAATTATTACATAGTTAAACATATTAGATATTATTTATGTAATAAATGTCTGATTTTAACAGTGTATAAATAAATAAGTTAGAAACGATAACAATAATAATAATAATAACAATAACAATAATAGTGATATTTTTAACAATAATGAATAGATAAAAATTCAATAATTTGATGTGTGTGATAAATTTAACAGTGATAAAAATAAATAAGTTGTACTCGTAGTATAACAAAGCATTTAAAACGTAAATAGTATTGTTCCTATGTCAAGTATTTTCAGTTACTGCAAAGTTGTAGTGACAATCAATAATAATACTTTGTTTATTTTTGACTTACTGTCATTTTACTGCGAGATAGTGTTTTTTGCGGTTTTAATAAACCAGAAAATGAAGATGAACATGAGGCAATGTTAAGAACTGAGCTATGTGATGACGTCAGACATCAGCTGCACAATGGATGTCTAGAAACTTAGCAGCTGTGTTGGTGCTTTACAGATTTGATATTGGACAGTTTTGACATTGCGATTTTCAAGCTCTGAAGACAATGGAGGAGTCATTGTACGAGTGCAATCAAACCAAGGCGTTCTTGGATAATCGGAATTTAGATTACTCGGAAGGGATATTGAACTTTATTTTATAATGATAATGTCCTTCTTGGGATCGACCTGCTATGTGATCTAAATTATGTATTCGGAAATTCGATTAATAACTAAAATCAATATAGTATAAATATCCGGTATTGGTAATACCATTATGCTTCTGGTGAATAGAATAGAGAATAAAATTACTTCATTTTATGATAGTTATAACCCTTCTTTTGCATAACTCCTATTCTTTTTAAGACCATAGGATTCCACAAAACAGTTAGATATCGTTTGTCATTATGATGGAAATGTTTTTTAGAATAAAATTTTAAAAGGTATTTTATATTCAATACATCCAATTCTTGGAATGTATAATTTATTTCTTATATATGAAATTAATCCTTTATGAAATTATCGGGTAACCACACCTTTCTTAGAATAATTATTAGCCCTTTTATCTCTTGCGAAGTATCTGAGCTCATGGCAATTTTTGGCTAATTCCATAGTATATGTTGGCAGATTTTATATTTTTAAATTTAAAAAATAATTATTGTATTAAATGTGGATGCTGAGTTTAGTTCCAGTTCACCTTCCTCTAAGTGCAGAGTCTGGTTGACCCCTGGAATCTGGAGTAATGTACGTCTAGAGATCCAAATCCATTTTGCAGTGAAGAAGCTTAAACGAACTCTTGGCGTCATTTGCACATCTAAGACTCATGGAATACAAAACAGAGTGCAACATAGGTGAAGAGGTATTCTTATTGTCTCATTAGATACATAATTAGGTGCTGTAAAATGTTTTAGACATAGTTTCAAAGCGTTGTGGAGCAATAAAGTTTTCTACTCATGAAGTTGTTGAGTTTAGCTATAGTTACAGTAAGTCCAGCCTCTGAAATCTGACAGACTTCTGGATTGTTACTCTGAAGAGAACAAAAAATAACCAGCGAAGAAAAAGATCAAAACGAATACTTTGCATGAGATTAATGACGCTACACTAAATAAAGGTGAACTGGAGCTGAATGCTATACAAAGGATCTTAACTTGATTGCAGCCTTGTAAAAGCGTATCATGTGGAAAATTAGTTGTGTTGGAGTGGAGTTGTTAAAAGCCAAGTTAGCTAACCACTTAATTTTAAACTTCAGCCAAGCTCTTGCGGTTTTGTTTATGATTTTTGTAAGGCCATCACGTTCTCTTATCAAAATTATAATAAACTAATTAATGTTAAATACAATACCTCTATGAATAAACTATTCGTAATTAGTCGATTATTACGAGTCTTACTCTTAAACATGTCTGAAATAATAGACTTAATATCCAACATAAAAATTACAAATTGCCAATTAAAAAGTGTAAGCATAAATGTAACAATTTTTACATCTTGAAAATATATGATTATGTCATTTAATTACATTTCCAATCCTAATTTAATTTGCATATCCATTCAAGTAAGTTCCTTCCCTTGAAATAATTTTAATTGCTGCAGTCATTAAATATGGCTCTCTGTACATTTTGCAGAAGGAAGTTTCATTATTAAAATCTCGCAGACGTCGGTTCAGGCGTATCAGTACTATGTGAACCGTGGTTCATCTGAGTTAGGTATTACAGGACCATTTATTGCTAGGACTAGCCTAAAATTTGTTACTAAAATGTCCTGAAAATTGCATTTTCATATTATTAGCATATACAACAAACCATCTATAAAAACCGTGTTTTTTAATTATACTCCAATTTCTAGAAATTAATTTAAAAGGGGTATATTCTATTTTTTTACAATAGTTTCAATAAAATTGATAAATGATACTTAATTTTTCGCTTCTATTAAGCTAAAAGGTTTAGGATAAGAAATTTAATAATTTTTAATATAATATAGTATGTAAAGAAAATAAGTTTAATTTACATCGCTAATTTAATATATGTTTGTATTTGATTGCCATTGTGAAGAAAATTTCTTACAGAAACAGAAAAAAATAAATTTAAATCCAAATTGTGAACTAGGAACCTAAAGTTTTGAATAAAAATGTATATGTAAGGTGTGAATATTATAAAGTCTGCTCATTTTATAATATTATGTTATTCATGCCACATTTATCTCACTTTAATTTTATTTCTAAAGTTATATTACATGTTGAGTTAAATGATAGAATCATTTGAAATTTAATTTATTTCAGTTTAAAAAACAAATCAATAAAAATGTAAGAAAAAAATAACTGACTGGGAAATTAATAAAAGTGTGTGAGTCTAAAATTAATAATGGAATTTACACATTTCAGGTGTTGTAATTTATTTTTGTAAGTAAATATTTTGACCTAAAATCCAACATTTTAAAATTACACTTTTGGTAATTCCCTGAGGATCTACACGTATTTTAAGGGATTTTCGTAAACTTTGTAATCATGCCCAAGTAAAACTAGAGGAAAAGTATGGGAAATGTATGCAGTAAGGGAGTTAAAGGTTAAGAAATTTGGCAGTGACATTTTATTTCAATATAATTACAAAAAGTTTCTTGCTCAAAAAATCATCATGATATTGAAATTTTCTAAATAAAATGGCAATGAATCCAGTCTTCTGTTATGTGCCTACTGCAAAAATGTCATATCGATATTTATTTTAGATTTTATTTGGCCTGAGTATTACAAGGATTATGTGACACTATCAACTAATCGATTAATGCTTCTTATCAAAGTATTTCACATCACATTTACTAAAACAAACATTTTTCATATACTCAGGAAGGTTATGTTAAAGATCTGTAAGCACATTTTTTTCATTTATTCACATTATTTCATGCCTATTAAAAAACGTATTGCTATGGTTGTGGCTCTAATTTTGTTTAAAGACAGAACTTATTAAATTATACCTAAGACCTCCTTATAGCTAAAATCTGTTCAGAATAATGTTGAAACAAATATTTTCATGATCTACTTCCTAATTATAAATAATTTAATAGTTTTTTTCAGCTTGTTTAGAAATAAATTAGGTCTCGCGCAATTTTATTGGCTGAACGTTAGTATTGTATACATTAGGGTGATCAATAAATTTCTCTTCTGTATATCTGTACGCAGAAATTTTATTAGACGAATTGAAATATCAAATTAAAATTCTTTATTCAACCTTTACATGGACAAGTTTAAGTTCCATGGAGAAGGCGACGTTTGGTTTGGCGTATTCCTAACTTCTTATATTAAAGATAAAAAAAAAATTGCTATATTTATTATTCATGGCCAAACTGCAATATCAAGGGTTTTAAAACGGTCTCTTTGAATACTAGAGTAATTTTGTCAATTATTTGTTGAATTTTCCTAGGTATTATAATAGGACCTACTTTCACATTATTTGTATATTGGAAGTCATACTTAGGTCGCTGTTCTTTTTTATAAAACATTGTAATCACAGTCACAAAAATTACACAAAAGTTTGAAGTTATATAAAGTTTATAGCTTATAGACATAATAAATGTGAATAAACACGAATTTCATAACAGTGAACTAATTTATACTGTTGTATCATTTACTACTAATGTTGTGTTTAGTGCTACACTTTAATGAGTTGTTTTTTTCCAGTAAAGCTTTAGTAGGGTTTTAATAGTTGAATTACCAATGGATTTATTGGGTTTTACCATATCAAATATATAATTTGATGGTAATACTAATTAATAGGTAATTTCATATTAATTAGTAGTTAATGTTAAAGATTCAGACCATGTTACTAATTTACAAATTATATTTCTACTCAATTTTATAATTTATTCCCGAAAAGCAATATATATCTTAGGGTAGGAGACATCCTTTTATGTCTTTATTTCTTTTTTTTTGTAATATTTTTGATTTTTCGATGTTAAATGATCGACATTTTCAACAATCTAAAGCAGTAGTACAATATATAATAGACCAGTAACAACTTAATACAATCTTTTAAAAGGCTCTTCATTTTAAGGTCTACTAAAATCTTCCTAAGTGCAAAGTGACGTAATACTGAGTGAACTCGAGGAGATAAACTTAACAAATCTGCTGGCACGACAGTTTTGCACGAGCAATTAAACAATCAGCTCTCTCCGCTTGATTACTCTTTCAGCCTGGGTTCTCCCTGTAATGTTTCATCTCTCCAACCCAATTAACCGACTCGGTTTACTCGTTGGCTAAAGTAATTACACAAAGCAAACGTTTTCGCAAAGAATAATCTAATTTGTTAACATTTACCTTTCCAGAAAATTGAATTTTTCATTCTTATATATATCGCCCAGGAGCATTTTTCAGTGGGTAATAATATCTGTATTATCCTGCAAATAATTACTATCTTATTAATTATATTTTTAATTTTAATTTTATTTTATAATTAACTTCATTTTACAATTTAATTTCTTAAGCTATTATTATGAAATTAATGTATAATATTAAAGGATTCACTTAAATTTGACCTGTACTTCTATGTGTCTATAACTACTAATTTGTCTAAATATTTGGTATCTTTCTAAAACACTTACACCATGTTTAGGTTTTAAATACATCCGGATGTAGTGTTCTACTCCTACGAATTTATTAGGTTCTAACGTAAATTGTATGAGAGTATTTTTGTTTAGTTGCTTAGAGTAAACTGTTAGTGTACCCTGTTATAAACTGATGCTTATGCTCTCTAGCATTCATTGGGACATTTGTTCCTGAATCAGCTCTGAGGGGAACCACATCGTCTTCCATGATTCATTTCAGAATAAGCGTTTGCCGGTATTTAGTCGCATTATACACTATATGTATTTTCGAAACCCAGTTACTCGTTAATAGTAAGTATTATTTTCTCCGATGTTTTAGGGACTAAATTCTTGGCCAAATAATAATAATATAATTGGCACGCATAGTAATGTTTTCTCTCTTAAATTTTGTAGCCGTTCCAAAAAATACAGGTTACCTTCTCACCCGTTTTGTGATTAAGTAAAATTTTCATTTTTCTTCTTATTGTTTAGCACTTTTATGCGACGAAACAAAGATAAAATGTTTGTTCAACTTCGAGTAGAATAATTTTTCTACTACTTTATTTCTAATCTTCCCTGTTTCGACTACAGCTGCTGCCTGTGTATATATATATATATATATATATATATATATATATATATATATATATATATATATATATATATACTCACACACACATATGTGTGGGTGTGTCCTTTATGAAAATTTTTATGTATATATTTCTCTCACTGAGAAGATTTATATGCTATGCCTACGATGTAAACTCTCCAGCAGGCGGCTGCGCTGCAAACGATAAAAGTTTTCGTAGCGCCTGCACGCAATTAACTACAATTAGGAGACAGTTATGTATATAAAATAGCCAAACACTATATGAAGGCGCTAAGTTAATATATACATTTGGCTTTAAGATAAGTTTCTGGTCGAACTAAGACCATTTTATAATAAAGTACATGCACATGTAAAATAATTATAAACATACATGGAATTTCTTGATCGTAGCAACAAGACAAATTCTTTATCGGCGTTTGAAATATAATTCATTTGCACTAGTAAAGCACATTCACGGGCAAAGCTTATGAAAAGCGTACGAAGCCACGGTAAACAACTAGTCGGATATAAAACAACAGGAAACACTTAGAATATGTATTCCAATAGAGTAGCTTTAATTCAAAATTAAAGTATTAAAGTACTTGTACATATTTAATTATACTTGTATTAAATGTTTTGAATAGAATCATTTAATTACTTATATTACATAATTTGTACTAAAAAAACTAACTAGTAAATTACAGATTGAAAAAAAAACAATGATACATAAGATTCGCTTCTATTCAGCTAAAAGATTTAGGAAAATAAATTTAATAATGTTCAATATAATAAGGATTGTAAAGAAGAGAAGTTTAATTTACATCGCTATTTAATATTTATTTATTTTTGATTGCCATTGTGAAGAAAATTTCTTACAGAAACAGAAGATAAGTAATTCAAATTGTGAACTAGAAAACTAAAATAGTAATATTTAGTAAAAACTAAATATGTATATGTAAGGTTTGAATATTATAAAGTCTGCTAATTCTATGATATTGTGTTATTCATTTAAGCTACATTTATCTCACATTGCTTTAATTTCTACCGTTATATTACCACTTTAGTTAAATCATAGAATAATTTGCAATTTAATTTATATAAATTTTAAAAACAAATTAATAACAATTTAAGGAAAAAACGCAACTGATTGGGAAATTAATAAACGTTAGTGAATTTAAAATGTAGATATTTAAAAAAAGAGTAAACAATATCACAAGTGTAGAAAAGCACGAAAAATTTAATAAGTTAAGGTCAAAACGATGATCCTTTTATACTAATTAATTTAAATTACTTTAACAGTTTTACTAATAGTATATTAAACTCAGTTACAAATTAAATAAAAAATATTTAAAAATAAGATTTTTTTAATTCTCTTGGAACGACAGGTTAATTATGACACACCTTGGATTAATATAATACAAAACCCAGCAATCAATAAGCTTATATTATGTTTATTGGTAACAATAATGATGCACTACTGTTTTATCTACTGCCAATGGTATCATAAAGTTCATTGCTTTTAAAAATAAAAATATGCAACTAAATAGTGTGCCATTTTTAAATCCAAGACAATACATACGAGTAATATTCATGTCTTGCACTAGAGTAAGCAATTTAAAATACACGTGTTCACAGACATGGGACGTCTAAAATAAAGTACTGTGTAAATATAGTTGTACAAAAAATATGATATTTTCAAAATAAACATTTCTGCCTTACAAAGCAACTTTGTTCTGGAAAGTAAAGGCGCTAAGGCACCGTCATAGTTGGACAACAAGTGTGACAGAAGTTTAAGAAAACTGGATTAAGTATGTTAAGGATAATGAAAAGGTATTGAAAGGTTTTTAAAACCTTCAACTTTCAACAAAGTACCAGATCTTATTTGTTCTTGTTTAGGGCATTTGTAATTTTTTCATATGAAATTTTTAATACAATTTAACTAACAATACTGGTTAGGGTGAAACTGAGCCACCTTAAAAATGAAATTGGAATGTATAATGAATAAAAAGTAAAGATTTATAAGGTTGATTGATACTGTTGTTTTATGTTATTTTGTTTACAACATGCTTACAAAGGACATTGTGAAAATGGTCAACCCCACCAGAGTTTCCTCTTGATTTAGAAGTTTAGCTGACGCGTTATTCTTCAGGTCGATTCATTCTATTTTGTCATGAAAAAGTAGTTAATTTATTATTTGTTACAGAGATAAATTTCATATTTTAAGTGACATTGTAATCTAAGTAGATTCTTTCATTATCATTTAAAATTGTATGTGTGTATACGTTATAATTAACGTCCTAAAAACACTATAGTTGAGATGTTGTATAAAGAGACATTTTTAAATATAAAATTTTACTTTATTGCAAATTAATTGTTCTATTTGCAACTATAACACTTGCATAGATTAAAAAACTGCTTCGAGATATCTGATTACAAAACCATCTAGAATACAATAAAAATATAAACTTTAAAATATTTCTCTTAAATCTTATTAAAAATAATAGTACACAAATACGGATCATCACACGTTTGACTCTGAATCTTGAAAGCTTAGTTCACACGGAAGGCCAGGTGTGTATTAGATGTAGCAGGGATGCTGTAACATAGCATAGGTTAATCTTTTTAAAGGTAAAAAAGCTATCATCATTCCAATGGTAACAACTCTATACGTGTATAGAATATATATTTATTGTTTTTTGTTTTATAAATCATTGTCGACATAATTTAAAAAGCACATTAGTATATCATTCATGTAATTATAAAACCGTTTGGTACATGTTTATTTAAGTTAAATATTAAATAATGTAAATGAAACAAGAAGGTTGTCGTAAAAATGTTAAAAAATGATATAATTAATTACTCTTTTAAGATAAAATCTTACAATTCACCACGCAATTAAACATGACCATTTTGCAAAAACTAAAAAAAGTTACTTAACAAAATTATTAAAAAAATATGTTACAGAGCTGAATACGCTAGATCTTTCAGACTAGTATAGGAGATGTCATGCGCACAATTACAAACAAGACTAAATTAAAAGACATTATGAATAAGAGAGAAGATATATAAAACGCTCGAGAGGTTATAATTTTACATAGTAGTATAGGACTGCCAAACTTACCGAAGTTGTCTTCATATGCCAGACACTACTTCACTAGAGTTTGTTTGGCAATTAGGAATCCAGTCAGAACTCTTCTGTAGGTGTCTCTGGTCTTAAACAGACTCGGAATTCGGTTTTAACGTCTCCGTTGCCAACTATGTTTTGCATCCTTTCCGACTGATACAGACTCCAGTTTTCAGGAGCCAATTCTAAGGGTAAAAACATAGTGGAGCAGTGAGGCTAGAGTGTAGCGCATAGTAGAGCATAATACAACGGTACTGGTTCCTTCGTCAACACGCTACTCTCTTCGCTCTAATATTCTTCCCCGATTTCTTTTGATCGAGGCTCGTTGGTCGAACACACAACACACGGAGTTTATATTATGGACCGCGAAAGTTTTATTATATCAGTTCGCGAACGCCGTTCTGTTTGGGACAAACAGTTACCTGAACTCCATAATCGGTGTATTCTTGACCGTCTCTGGAAGGAAATAATTAAAGAAAACAGCTGCTCAGGTAAGAGACAGATTTATTTATAATCATAAATTCAAAACATAACATTATTGCTCATTGCCTTGCCAAAATTTAATAGGATTTTCCTGAAAGTATGCCTTAAATGTATCACGCAAAATTACTGCTGCAGTTGGTTGTCGGCCTCTTCGTCTTCTTACCTGTTGGGGAGCTACACGAGCGTTGTTACCAGGTATTATCTCATTTAAATGTCTTTCAAAACCTTCTTTGTCAATTATTGTGTTTTGAAGAACACGCACAGCCTTAATTATGTTATCGGCAGTTTCATGTTTAGTTTCAATACTCTTTGAGAGTATTCTCCATTTGGAATACAGTCCAAATGTGCACTCAATACCTTTTCTTCCCCATCAGTGCCTATAATTGTATGTAATATTTCCATTGTTAGATTGTCACATGGGTAGGGTATTAATGAATGAAGGGATAGAGGATAAGCCTCGTCACAAAGTAAAACCATAGGCACTTTGATTTGTCTCCCTGGTAAGTAACATTCATTTGGAATATTTAATTTGTTATTTTTCAACTTTAAGTTGCATATCTGAACATGCAAATGTTGCTCCATCGTTCTTGTTTCTAAATCCTCCAACTTCGTCATAGTAAATCGATATCGAGCGTCACATTCACCTTGTAAAGTTATTGAATAAAACTTTTTTTAGTTGTGAACATTGTCCCAGCGTGTGGAGAGCAGATAATTCTGACCTGTTTTACATCTATGCATCCTATACAATTTGGGGAATCCCAAAGTTCGAAAACTCATGACTAGTTTGCAGGAACGTGTCTGTCTTAGGTACAGGCATGTGAGTTGGTTGCAACACATTCCAGAGTTCTATCACCGTTTTGCTGCCAATTTTGCTTATAAATTTACTCGTCGCATGTAAAATTTTTTAAATTCAAGTAATCGTACACCTAAAACTGCTTAAAAACTATCAATCCTAAATGCCGACTTAGAGTAACTAATAACCGCAATAAAATTTAATTCTCTTGCGAGTTCTGGAGATTTATTACTACTGTTATTTAACTCTTATTGTTAACCAGATTGTTGACTAAAATCTCTTTGGTAATGGTTTAATTCTTCAGAGTGCTCTCTCATTTTCATCACAACGACTCATTCTAGTTTGTAGAAAGTAGAATTTTAAAGTATCATTGGAATCTAATAAAGTATTTATATTACTTTCTGGTTTTAATTGACTATATATTATTCTTATAGTGTGAGAGAAACACCTGTTGTTAAATTCGGTAACTAACTGAATCACTTGAACATCACAGACCATACTTCTCTCAAAAATGGTCATCACATTTTAAACATATCATTAAATATAATAAACAAACATAATTCAGTTAGTATTTTTGAACGTAAACACCTAGCATAAACTGTTTTCAACTCAAGGTGAATATTATCCTACTGCAATTTGCCAGATAAATGTCAAACATATATAATTTAGAAAATATTTGTCCTCATAAATTTTAAAATATTTTCCAGATATGTATGAGCAAATACAAAGTGTTACTGATTGCTAAGTTCTGTATTGATTCTTTCTGCTCACTTTGGGTACAGACAGAATTAAACACAACCCAAGACAAAGTTCTTTCTGTATTTACACACAGATTACAAAATATTTCATTGATTTAATAACTTCTAAGAAAAGCGAAAACCACGAAATCAAAACATATGCAAAAGGAATAAAATAGAATTTACTCCATTATTATTACATTTGAACTGTTCCTGTGTTTTGTGCTGTAGTTAATACTTGGTAAAACTAGGATGTAATTTGCTTTGGGTATCAAGAGATACTATGAAGAACAACTTAGATCTCTAATTATAGAAGTAACTCATTCATGTAAGGCCTGGTCCTGGAACTGGCCATCGCATCTTATTCCAGCTGATGTTTCTGTTACGTGCTACGCGTTGAATGGGTAATTTACACAAATATGAAGAATTATCTAAAAAAAACAGTCAATAAATTGCATGTCCTTTGATGTTTCCATGGATATTAAACAGTTTTTTAACGTACGATTCACGTGTTTACCTTGATTTTCTCTTAGCAATATTGTTTCTCTACGCCATCACTAGCACTGAAATTAAACCGATTTTTCTTGTTATGTGATTGTCTATACATACTATAAAGACAAATATGTGTTTAAAATATAATTTAAATTTAATTTATGTCTTAGGTTATGGTGCGTATGGTAATAGATCTAAAGTGCATATAGAATTTAGTTCCTTGGAAAAAATATAAACTGTTTCCCCTGTATGCTTTGGGTACAGAATAATAAAAAATAGCCAAAAAAAATTTTACAGCTTGTACACAAAACGAACAAAGTGAATCTGTTACTTACTATAACTATAGCACAGAAAAAATTAAGGAATCTGAAATATATTTAAATGTAATTATATATATATATATATATATATATATAAGTAGATATGAATATGCCGGTTCTAGACCACTTTTGGGACAGACAGAAAATCAATGTAAAATACTGTCCATTGAACCATAAACAAATATAATAAAATCTAACAGGAAAGCACGAATGTTAAATAACCGAATCTTTAGCTGTTTTACTGTTCAATGTTTGCTTCTACATTTATAAGCTGTTTTAATGAAAAAATCAAAAAATCTTAATAAAAAATCTTTATTCTACAAAGTTAATTGTAACACAGTCTTTATCTTTAATAGTCTTCTTTCCAGTAACAATCAAGTGTAATTTTTCATTTTTGTTTAATTCTTTAATCTTTTTTTCATCCAAAACAGTCAAAAATCTGTTCGGTAAGTGTACTTTACAATCTTCCAACTCGGCAATTATTGTAAACCCGAATTTATCTTTCATTTTCTCCAAATTCAAGATTCTATGTTTCTTCCTTTCTTCCAATTCATTTAACTTCTTATACTCTTTAAACTTACATTCTCCAATATCATTTAACTCCTTCAAGAACTCCATTTAAATAGAAAAAATTTAAAGACGGAAAAAATGAAATTTGCTAACAATCACTCGAGAAGTCGGGGAGAATGTGAGTAAAACCGCATTCTTTTCACGAGGTTCTTCGTTTAATTTCTCCAAATGTTCTATAAAATCATCGAGGATTTCTGGTTCAAAATCATAAACAAATTCTACATCTAGATAATAAAAAATTACAGGTAATATCTTTTCATAATAAACGTGTGTATTTAAACCAACAAACCTAATGTATTCTTTGAAAAGGAAAATAATTTTGTCAATGGTTCCAAGAGATAAGTAAAAATTTTTATTCTGTTTTCTAAATTCTGTAACAAATTTTGTTTGCTTCTTGTCTCCGTATTGTAATTTCATAAGCAGATTATTCAAATGTGTTAGTTTATTTCGAAATTTCTTAGGTTTAGGTCTTTCATACAAAATTAAATTACAATCTCTACAAACGAATCTTTTATCAACAATTTCTCCTCTATTATAACACTTGTAACAGTTGGCATTATACTCTTCCATTTAAACAGAAAGATTTTTTGTTTAAATGGAGATTATGGAACTAAGTCTGCCGAGATATAAATTTTTCAACGCAAATGTTTGTGTTTACATTTCTACAACAGAGATAAATAGAAACAATTTCATTCTACTGTACAACTATTTAGGATATTTTGTCTATGATTACAAAGATTATTCCGGAAGAAATCGAGATTTTTTCATCAGCGAAAGAGTATATTTTTGAAGTTTTAGAAGGAATGAAAGAGAATAATATGAACATCATCAATTATTGTTAAAGACATACAAAATGAGTGTTGTTAGTGTGCGTGTTTTTGCGATATCTACTTAACTTCTAAGAAATTGGGAATGGGAGAAGAAGAAAGGTATCATATATTTTATTTCAATCAACTGTAGATTTGTGACGTCTGCTGTGAGCGTTTGTACCACTAACGCTTGACCTCGAATCTCATTTTATTGAAACATGTGAGAGGCGTTTGTGTCACTAACGCTTGACCTTGCTTTGCACACGCCGTGTGTGGTACAAGGACAGTAGTGACACCAAACAATGACCTTGCTTTTCTCACGCCGTGTGAGACAATGAAATCACTGTAAAAACACTTAATTCTGTATTACAAATGAACACTTTACATCACTATTTTCACACAATGTTTTATCACAGTTTAGAATGTCTACACAAATTCACAATCTTCTTGTAACGTCTTTCTTCGAGTCCCAAATATAAAAGTAACTTATAAAATATAATAACAATATGAATGGCAACGCCCAGTGGAACACTTCACTTCACTTTTAACAAGAAACACAGAACATCACACAATCTTCTTACTTCATATAAAGTCTATATCTTCTTTCTTCAACTTGCAAATACATTAGAATCTTCTAATTGATGATATATCTTGTTAAATTTCGTTAAAATAGAGGAGGATCACACATGGCTAGCTATACGTGGCCAACGCCCAGCAAGAGATGAAGACGAGATGTAGTGTTACCAACATGTTAAAATGAAATGTCTCAATTCCCTAGAACTGTTATAGTTTCCAATGTATATTAAATAAGTGAATATCAATATTTATTTCAAACCTTGTTGTTAAAAAACCACTCAACCGATTTTAATGAAATTTGGTACACATATAGTAAATACTTAACTCTTTCGACTTAACTTATCCATAAGGGTGAAATCATCCCCTATTTCTTAATATTCAAAGAAAAATAAAAAAATTTATCGGAAAAATCTGAAACTTCAAAAACAAGCGAGTTCAACTTAAAATTTCATGAAAATAACAAAATTTTCAAAATCTACCCCAATCATCCCTTATCTTTAAACTCTTATATCTCGAGAACTATTGGAGCTTTTTTGATGAAATTTGGTATATAGGATCAGTAAATATTAAAGTATTTTTTAAAATCACCACTTCCGGTCCATGACCTTGAAATAGTTTTTTTCCTAATATCATCCCTATTTTTCAAAAATTTTTAATGCAATTTAAAATGTAAACTTTTATCAATGTCTTTAACAATTCTGTAAAGTTTTAAAACTATCCGACGAATAACGCGATTTTTACTGAATTTCTCTAATATCGTTCTTAATCACATCATAGGCTAAAAATTTCTCAGAGACAACAACAACATAACAAATCGCGTTTGTAACAGCTTTTTGAAAATCCATATTGATAATTATATCGTTCTTTGAACCAGAAATATTTGTCAAACTCTTTGTTGTATCAATGACATAAATGGGTCTATTCGCTATAAATTCTTTGGGGTTGTAATACATTTCCTTATTATTACAGTAAACTTTCTTAAAATCTTGATACATCTGATACATGATTCTGAAAAAGACCTCCGGAAATGTTTAAATTTTGTAATTCATCTGGATAATAAGAACCGTTCAATTTTACTCTGATATTTTTTACATCCAAACTATCAAACTTTGAAGGATTTTTTTCTTGATTATTCTGTCTATCTGTTTGAAAACCTATGATAACGAACTTGGGATTGAAGATATTTCTATAAATATTTGTGATATCGAACGAATAAGTTGGTTCCGGAAATACCTTTTTGTTCAATACATTGCAAATCTAGAAAATTAAACATAATGTTTTGACTTTTTGTAATTTCATCAATCAACCTAATTTTACTCGTGGTTTTATAATCAATCATTGGAAACTCTAATAAAAAAATCTGTAATTGTTATTTTTCCATCAACAGGCATAACATTTCCAGTTGCAGTCTTCAGAATCACATCATCGTCTTCTGCTCTTATAAAACTTAGATAAAATCCTCCTTTATAGATCGGAAATAGTAACATTTTCAAAAAATCCTAATCCAAAATGAGATAAATTTCCAGCTGCTTCAAAAACACCAAATTTAAAATCTGATTCAAAGCCATTAGAAGTTTGAGAAATAACATCACTTTTTGAATACGAAATAGTTCCTTTAATTGTGCTTAATTGGCCACAGTTTTCGACTTCTTCTATCAATTTATTGTGTTTTCTTACTTCAATCTTAGAAAATAAAAAACGGTATAAAATTATCGATTAATCTAACATTATCAGTTCCAAGATATGCTTGACCATCTTGTTTTGTTAAAGTTCCAGAAATATAAAAACTGGAAGTTAGACGAGCAAAAAGTTATCTCCAAAATCAATATTAAACTCAGTTCTTTTATTCGGTTCATTCAAATGTTGTTTACTAATTGGATAGAAATTTTTAAACTCCGCCCTTTCAATATCACTAGCATATTTTCTGTAGTCCGCCATTTAATAAGAGAAAATTTAGAAATTTTAAACATCGTGTATAATTTTTTCATCGATCTAATGTACGTTTTTATAAGAAAAGATATAAATTTTAGTAAAATAATTAAAAAGATTAGAGTCATTTTTAATGATCTACTTCGTCATATTCAGGATTCTCTTCCTTAAATTTTGCGATCTCGGTCACATATTTCAATAAAATCTGCACAGGATAGTAACCGCTATCTATAATATTGTTCCAATCAACTGTATCTTTATTTTCATCCAAAAACTTTATACTCAAGTGTTGATAGAGACAAAGAACAGACATATGATCTTTTAATTGATAATGTATATTTTCTTGAATGAACTCTGATGATAAAGTTTGATATTTAGCAATGTTATACCCAATTCAATTTGTTTACGTATAATCTCATCATATCTTCGGAATAATTCATATTTTTGAGAAATGTCATCCCAATGTTCTTTTTTCAAATCTCTTTCGTGTTGCATGATAAAAAGATCGAAAGCACTGTAATGTCCCGCCATCTCTATTTATTAAGAAAAAATTTCAAAATCAAGTTTTTATAAATTGGCTCTTTTTAGCGTTACATTCAGCACATTTTCCCGAAATTCTTTTAACTCCGTTAATGTTTGCATAGTATTTTATATCGTTTGTGGCAGTTTTCTCTTTACATCTCACACAATATATGAGCGCCATTTATATAAGGAAAATTAGTCATCGTAACCAACTACTCCATTAAATCTGTTGTCGATGTTTTCAAAAGTTTTATCGACATCTTCTTTAAATTTATTAAAGTTTTCTTCTAGTTTATTTACTTTATCGAGATATAAATCGTTGTATTCAACGAGTTTATGATCAATATTCTCAAAAGTTTTTGTGGCATCTAAACTAAACTTATCAAAAGACTGCTTATTTTTTATAACATTTTCATTAATTTCGCCAAAGTTTTCTTCTAGTTTAATTAATTTATCATGAAGTAAAGATTGATTAGTAACTACTCTTTTAAAAACTTCACCATTTTTTCTATCGGTTTCATTAAAACCCTCTTGAAATTTAGCGAAATCTTCGAAAAAGTTTGTTATTTTTCCATAAAGATCGCCTTTATATAGATTGAAATTTTCCACAAAATTTGTAAATTTTTCATCACAATTTTCTATAGATCTTTTACTTCTCGCTTCAAGTTTTTCATAGACTTCTGTTGTAAAATCTTTAACATGCTGTTTATGATTCTCATAATTTTGTTTTAGTTCATTAAACATTTTAATAGGATCTTCTAATTGAATCATTACAACAACATCAAATGGATTAATTCCTTTACTAACACCGCTAATTCTTTTTCCTTTAAAATCTAAGGCATTTTTAACATTCGGATCATGTAAATCAACAATATCGATGTTTTCTGATAATTTTAGAGGTTTTAAAATTTGTTCTTTAACAACAACATCATGTTTGTCAATACCAGGTCGAACACCGACAATTCTTTTCTTATTAGCCAAACTAACATAATTCTTTTCAACTTTGATCGCTTCAGTAATTTCATCAGCTTTTTCGATGTGAGACATTAAATTGGTAAATAATTTTTTTACACCATCATCGACTTCTTTTTCCAATGTTTTTATTTTATCAGCAACTTCATTTGAACTCATGAAATTTGCAAGTTTGTTATCATATTCTGCTTTAAAATCTTCAATCTCGACAGCAAACATATCTGAATCTGGAAGGTTCTGCAATAAACTTTCTAATTTGTTATCAAACTCATTCCTCAAACTATCAAAATTCAAACTATTATCTACATTTTGAATAATTTGTGTTCCAAATACGTCAAAAATATTTTTGTGAATCCATATTTATTAAGCAATAATTTGTTAACAACTTCTTTAAAATCTTTACCATTACTCAGTTCATTCAAAACAAAAACACATAAATGACCACAAATTGGGGGATCTTTATAGTCTTGAATCTGAGAATCATTGTAGTAGACGCTTGATTTTTTCAAATATTTAATCAATTCTATAGGTGGTTTGTCCTCAATTCTTCCATACGAATCAAAATAACATGTATTCTTATCATTTTTATAATAACTCAAATCCCAATGCGTTCCACTTCCCATAATCGAGTCTAAATTCACAATTCCACATTCAAATTTCTTAACTTTTTCAGGTAATGTATCTCTCATGAAGATTCCTCTAAAATGTTTAATATTTTTTGCAGATTTCTTCCAATTCCCCGAATTTTAAATGGTTTAAAATTTTTTTTTTCAATGTTTGATTTCACGTAATTCAAAGTTTTTTTCATCTAATCCAGATCCTGTAACATCTTCCAACTCTTTATCTAACCAATTTAAAATGTTTCGAACAATAGGAATCACATCCTTTTTAACGATTGGAGCAGCTTTACGAACATAAGGAACAACATTTTTAACAACTGGAATATTTTCTCCAAAATCTAATAAATCTTTTCAAAAGTCCACCATTTTTAAGTTCTTTCAACTGATTATAAGAAAATTCTATTCTGGTTCCTTTATTGTTTTTCTTATGTTTTTTTCGAGTTTATTGTATTGTCTATTTGTTAAAAATATCTTATCTTCGCCATTTTTTAGTTGATCTATTTTAAATTGAATACTAACGGGTATTTTCTTCTTAAAAGCGGATTTTATTTTTTCTTTCTGATTTTTTGCTGAAATTTACATTCACCTCCATTTATATAGTTAAAATTTCAAGTTCTCTTCGATTCCCATTCCTAGTTTTCTCTTCAAAAACATTGCTCCAGCTGTTGGAAGCGCAACAAATCTTTCACCTAAACTAGCATCTTTTGATAAAAATCTATCCATTGCCTTATCTTGCAAAACTTGATCTGCGATATGTCTGGAATTTGTGTCTCTATGTTTTGCATAAAAAATATCGTGTTCCATAGCAGCTTGATCTAATTTATTTATACCAGTATCTCCTCTTTTTAGTCTTTTTTTCGAGTTTTTGTGCCAGGCCCCAGATACTGATAAGTTGGTACGTGTAATTCAAAAGGTAAATTGTTGATAAAATCATTCAAAAGTCCACTACCCTCAATCATAGATGAACTTATTGCCGGCAAAACTCGTTTTAAATATTTAATTCCATCAGGTTTTTCAATCATTTCATCAAGTTTGTTCGAAATAAAATCTTTAATCGCTTTCTTTTCGTTCAAAAAATTGTTGTTTCCAGCCTTCTCTTGAGCATAAATATAATTAATAATTCCATCGAGTTTTGTCAAATCGTCGATATATCTGTATTCAATCTTATTATCACTGTATTTTCTCACACCTGATCCTTCGATTCGTTTTTTTTTCCCAAATTGGTTTAATCAAATTGAGATATTTTTTACCTTTACTTGACTTTGGTTTTCTTAGTTGATGGATCATTATTTTTGTAAATTGAATCAGATTTTCATAAAATTTCAGTATACTTTTTCAAGTCTTCTTCAGAATATAAACCGTCTTTTGGAACATCAGTGCCTGTTAATAATCTCCATAAACCTTGAGTTCCTTCATATGTTTTTTTCATTATTAATGATATCATTATGCTCAAAATTCACGGGCAAATTTCCAATCATAAAACTTTTCTTTTTTCTGTCCCAATACAAACCAAATTTATCATCCTTTGCTCTAGGAAGAAATTTTTTACCAATTTCACCAATTATTATATCCGGTGTTCCAGGACTTATTGGTTCAACTATGGTAGAGTCTTCAATGATTCGAGGTCTAAATGGTGTTGAAGATGGTAATTTTGGCAATTCAAACTCAGATTCTGGTATCGAAATATCAGCAAATTGTCGTACAACTGGAACCAAATTCATCAAATTTTGATTATCGCTTAAAACATTTTCAATTTTGCCCTCAACATTTTTTATTGCAGATGTTACAGGTTGATTAATTTTTTGAATAAATTCTTGTTCTTTTTCATCAATTCGAATCTGTTCTTTAAATTCTTTGATTAATTTCTTTTCTATTTGATCAAGTTTTTTTTGCTTCTTCTGAAGTTACGTTCGCCATTTATTTAGGAAAATTTTGAAACGTAAACGTGGAACGTGGAAACGTGAACACGGAACGTAAAAACGTGAACGTGGAACGTGAAACACGAACGTGGAACGTGAAACACGAACGTGAAACACGAACGTGAAACACGAACGTAAAACATGAACGTGAAACGTAAACACGAACGTGAAACATGAACGTGAACGTGGAACGTGAACGTGGAACGTAAAAACGAGAACACGAAACGTAAACGTGAACGTAAAAACATGAAAACAACTAGATTATCACACGTTTATATTGGAAAATTTATTCAAATATTTACCATTTTTAGGCTTCAAAAGTTAGATTAATAGTTAAAAATCCGTAGTCTTCTTTCCAAATTTTATCACATAATTCATTAAAGTGGTTAAAACTCATATCAGATCCCACATAATTGTTATAAATCTTTCTCGAATAGTGATCATCTTGCTTAAATAAAATACACAACATATTCAGGTTATTTCTTATAACTTGTTTATCAACCTTTGAAAAGCATTGGGAAAGATAGATACAAGATATGTTTTTGTGACGAGACATTACGAAATATTCCTTAATAACGTCCTGATTTTCCAAAATACAATCATCAAAAAACGATTAACGAATTGGGTTTACATTCGCTTAACGGAACTATGTCCTCAGAAGCATTATAAAAATATGATATTTTCTTACTTAAGTTCTTCCTCTCAATATTTTCAAATCTTTCTTGTAATTTTTTATAGGCGTCTTGTTCTAAAGATTTACTAAAAACATACAAATTGGAATAAGGAATCAACCTATTGTAGATAAAATTCAATAGTAAAGTTGTTTTTCCACATCCACTTGAACCAACAATTAACAATCTGATTGGTTGATCTTTCTTATTTTCTTCAAACGTTTGAAGTTTTATCTGATCTTTTTGCTTTAAAAATTTCTCCATTTAAATAGAAGATTTTCATCTTGAAGCAACGCTTGCGAAAATGAAGCTGTTCAAGTTGACTTCAGAAAGCTCTCAATTATTTTTAAACTTGGAACATCCTATACACTTAGAGGAAGAAATCAAATTATTTTATCGGTTTAAGAAGCGGTTTTTATTCTGACAATTTTTGTAATAAATATTAGTGAAAGTTCTCCTTATTGCATAGGATTTAGTGAGAAGAACATAACAAAATACTATGGTTTAAACAAAGGATATTATACTTTCGATCAAATAAAAAATTCCCTTAAAAATTATCTGAAAACATTTAAACAATCAGATAAATCTTTAAAACTTTGACGAAAACAAGTTTGAAATGCAAAAAAATTATCTCTCTAATAAAATTCAAATAAAATCACCAGTAAGAATAATGTTTTCAGCAATTATTGTAGATTTATTAGGGTTTGTTCAAGAAACTATTGAGCCAAATCAGGTATATTTAGGAAATAAAACGCCAAAATTTAGACCGTTCGATGTAATTGAAGTGCACTGCAATCTCGTTGAACCTAGTTTTGAAAATCATACCGAACATTTTACACAAAGAATCTGAAATTTTGTACACTTTTTTCCCAAATGTTGCTTATGGATCAAAAATCAGTGAAAAAACCGAATGAAATCGATTATATTCCAATTAGAAAAAATATGAAAAGAATTCAAAAAATCGTCTTAACTATTCAAGACTCTGAGGGAAAATTTATTAAATAATGAGAGTAAAACAACAATTTATTTAAGATTGATGAGAGGCGATTAGATTAAAATGACGATAATGACGAGAAAATAGCCCTTAAATGTATAAATCACGGAGTCTATCCCATAGACCCCGAGAAAATATTCAAAACAACATACGTTCTGACAAGGGTTATCGAATCGCGACTCTTACAAACATTACATCCTAGTTCAATTTTTATTAATGAATCTGGACTTTACACTCAAATAATTGCTTGTTAAATTTTTTCTTTCTAAATGGAGTCAGTTGTGGATCTGCTCAATAACCAACTTACATTCGATAACACGAATATCTTAACTATTGTAGACGAAAAACAATGTGATCTGGTTTTTAAGGCTAAAGATGTTGTAGAAATTTTAGAATATGAAAACACGAGACAAGCAATCATATTAAACGTTGATGATGATGACAAAATTCAATATTTTTTACTTAAAAAACAAGGGTCTATTCGAATGGCCCCTTAACAATCTTCATCCCTGTACTGTTTTTATTAATGAAACCAGGTCTCTCAAAATAAAAATTGCTTGTTAAATTTTTTCTATCTAAATGGAGTCAGTCATAGATCTAAGAAATAATCAACTAAAATTCAATAATAAAGAAATTTTAACAATTGTTGACGAAAATAATGAATTTTGGTTTAAGGCTAAAGATGTTGCAGAAATATTGGAATATAACAATACAGAAAAAGCGATTAGAAATAATGTCGATGAAGGTGACAAATCTCAATACTTTTATCTAAAAGATAAGGTAGCCCTCGAGGGCCACCTCGCAAATATTCACAAAGATACTATTTTCATTAATGAATCAGGACTTTATTCGTTAATTTTAAGATCTCATAAAATAGAAGCAAAAAGCTTTCAACAATGGGTTACGAGAGATGTTTTACCAAGCATTCGTAAAATTTGGTGTGGTGTACAAACTTGAAAACAAGATTAAATATTTAGAGGACAAAGTTAAGCACTTGCAAATTAAAGATGAAATCAAAACGGAAATAATTGCAAAACAAAGTGTAAAAATTGACTTAATGAAACCAGATCTTGTTTGTAAAGATTTTGCTAAGAAAAAACAACCCTGTTTTTGTGTTAATTAAGAAGAATCACATGTGGGAAATGGCCTTATTACGTTATCAGAGCTCAAAAGAGAGAAATACCGAAAAGATTGAAAGAACTTGAAATTGATTACCCAGAAATGGAAATTTTATTAAGACAAGGAGATCCAAATAGTATAAATCTCTACAACCAAATGAAAGAATCTTTGAATATTTTATACAACGGAAATCATTTTACTACAAATATGGCAGGAATCTCGACTGATTTATAGAATATCTAAATTACACGATGAAAATGTTTCTAAATTTTACTAAAAACTCTCGATTTATTATATTTTGTTTGTAAATGTTTAGCATAACTAGGTAAAAACCATTGTAGAATTCTTTTTTCATATTCACAAGGCATTTCGTTTTTTATAACTTTCGCTGAAAATTTTTTTAGCACAATCTTTGCAAAAAGCATCTTTTCTATCTTTACTATACTGCCAGTTATTAAATTCAGAAATATTTTTAATTTCTTTACAAAAGTAACAATTTTTTTCTTCTAAAGTTAATTTGTCCATTTTATCATATAATTCCTTACAATAACAGTCTTTTCTATTCTCTTCTTGACACTTTGTACATTTCTTTTGAGACTCCATTTAAATAGAAAAAATTATTACACGATGAAAATGTTAAACTCTTGAATTATGATATTTTTGTTTGTAAATGTTTTTGATAATTATTTAACCATTTTATAGTTCTTCCACATTCACATTGAGTATCTTCATAATATAATCTATGGTGATTCTTCTTTACACAATCTTTACAATATGAGTCTTTCTTATCTCTACTATAGTGATCACTATTAAACTCTGAAATTTTTTTAGTTTCTTTACATTTAAGACATTCTTTCTCTTCCAAAGTTAATTTTTCTATTTTATCATACAGCTCTTTATGATACTTCCTATAACAATCTTTACAATTATAAATAATTCCATCTTTTCTACTCTTATCTTTATAAAATTCTTCAAAACCTTTTAATTCTTTGCACATTGAACATTTCTTTTGGGCCTCCATTTATATAGAAAAAATCTTTGACTTTCTCAATTCATATTCATAAAACTTTCCGGTTATTTCTTCATTATTTAAATCTTTTATACTATAAGTTACAGGATCTGTGTTATTAATTTGATAAATCACAAAGATTTCTCTTGACCAATTGTTCTTATATTTGTTCGAAAATGTTTGTTTTTTACTAACAATTCTTACATGATCATTGACTTTAAATTTAGTTTTCGTGTGAATTTCTGGTGGAAACATACTTGAAAACCGACTCTAATAACTCTTTTTCTGCATCTTTATCTACGTCTTTAGGCTTCATTTTGATTGTGCTATGAACAGTATCGTTATATTTCTTTACGATTTTTTGAAGAATATCGATCCATTTAAAGTTTTTATTAATCTCAAAAATTACTTTCATTCTCTCATTTTGAGTTATGTTATATCTCTCTACAATACTTGATTTCTCTTCGTTTTCAGTATGATAAATCTTAATGTTGTATTTTCTCAAAACATCGTTAAATTCTTTATTTTTAAACTCTAAACCCTTATCTGTATGAAGTAGGTTTGGAGGTTTGTGATTGATCCTTATGGCATCTTTTACTATATCTTCGAAAGCTTTTGAAATATCCTTGCCGTTTTTTCTTTTGATAGCTCTTGACCAAGCATATTTTGAGAAAGTATCAATAACATTTAACATATACTTAAATCCATCATTTTGATCTGAATAGTTTAGACATTATAACTAAATCTGCTGCCCATAAATCGTCAATTCCTAATGTTATAATTTTTCTCTTTTTAAACTTTTTTCGTACTGGTGCATGAATTTTCTCGAGCTTCAATCTCTATCTCATCTTTAGTCTTCAATTCTTGCTTAACAGGTTTTGGATTTGGATTCTTTATAAACTTACTCTTGTTTGTCTTACATTTTGAACATTTTGCAGCAATTCTATACAATCCATTTTGAGTTTGAACGATTTTTTGAATCTATACTTTTCGTTTTTTTCTTGCATTTGTGGCAGTGAATCAAATCATCTTCCATTTACATGTCAAAGTTTCGAAGTTTATTTAACTCATCTAATATATTAGATTCCGCTTCATAGTCATTCGGTTACTGTATCAATCTTATTTTCTAGGACAATTCTCTTATCATCTTTCGCTTCATAGCCGTATGGTACTGTATCGATCTTATTTTCTAGGACAATTCTCTTATCATCTTTAGCGTTCAGTGCTAACTTGTTTATAGTGACGGTGTACAACTCATGTTTGTAGCTTTTGATTACTGTCATCTCCCTAAATTCTTCTTTATCTTCGAACAAACATCTCTTCAAGTTTTCGATATTTATTGTTTTTATTTACAACGCTTCTCTTAATTCCTTTACACCTAACTGGGTTTTTATCTAGATATTTGTACGAGTACATCTTAGACCTTAAACCACAAAATTCTTCTAAAACTTCGCTATTTAACTCATCTTTGAATTTCCCTATTACCTTCTTATTTTTAGTAGTGAAACATTCATGATCTTTTGGATAATCACTTGTATCAAAGTCATCTATATTTTCTTTAATAATTTTAAAAGGATCTCGTTTCAATTCTAGAAAATAACTGTCTGTATCCATGTAACACAGATTCAAATCTGGATCAAACTTCTTTAATTTGTTGTAATAAAACTCGTACATTAGCAATTTTGAGAGGTCGAGAACTGAAAATCCTATGTAAATCGGTTTGTTAAATTTAACCTTTTGTTTGTACATGTGACTCGCTATACAGTTTGTCGTCAAAGATGTTAAAGCATTTGAAATTTGTTTTCTTAGCTTGTTTCATTGAAAATTCTTCATTTCCAAGCTTAATATCACATCTGTTTCTCACATTTTCCATAGATTTTTCCAAAAACTGAGTTGTTCATCAGCTTATAAAAGTCCTTTTCAAAGTCGCTTGTAGCTTTGGTTCTCATGTTTGTGTTAAAATCAATGTATTCTTTCATAAAAGGCTTCTGATCGAATGCAATAACTCTATTCACATGTTTCAAAATCATACCTTGTTCCAAATAGAACTTCAAATTTCTCGAATGAACAACGTATTCAGTTTTATCCAGTAGAGTTGTGCATAGTTTTTTTTTAAAATGTTCTGGAGCAAGAGGTAAATCCTTGTGATGTTCGTGTAAATTTGTTTGGATATCCAAGATCGACTTCGAGAATATAGCCATAATCTTCGTCGCCAGTGAGTTCCAAAATTGTTTCTTGCCATTCTGCCTGTTGTATACGTTTTAGGATCCATCCACTTGATATCGTTATATGGTAAATTTTGCATAAGCCCATACCCATAAAGGTTGTTTGCATCGACGTACAACAGATAGCTTTCTGGTTTTGTCTTATCGAAATCTTTCAAATATTTGTTATTTGCTTTAACATATTCGTTTAATACATTGAGAAATGCCTCCGCGAATACCTTTTTCGATCATTAAATACATGTTATAATCGTTAATTAATTGTAATTATATCTTCGTTAATTTTAACATAGCGTCCCATGCTAGACTGGGAGCTGTTAGATAGTGTGCCTGGATCGAGTTTATAACAATTTAAGCAAATATTCCTAAAATTTTCAAAGATATCAGCGAGCAATAGAACATCTTGAATGTTATAGAGATCAGAGTAATTTCCAAGATTTTTCTCTTTTAATTTGTTCCAAACGCTCAAGTAGTGTTGATAAATCTTTCTCAGATATGCTCTCATCTGTCAAGAGTGAATAGAAATCTTGAATTTTCAGCTCTTCTTTGTAATCAAGTTTTTCAATACTATCGATAAATTCATAGGGAAATATTCCTTTTCCTGACAATATTTTAAAAATCTCTTCTTTGTCATTTGGCTGTCTTTCTATAATTTCATTCAATATTCTTCCATCCTGTATAAAATGATTTGTATGTTTGAAGTCTTCTCTCTTTAGATTTTTAGCTAACTTTTTCTATAGACGAGGCCATGAATCTGAACGTGTCTACAAACGAAAACTTGATGAACTTTTCTAGGTTTTGTCACCATCAAATTCATACCCGTATCCAGAATTTACAGAGTAATTTATATATCGTTCATCGGTGTTTGCAATCAAATCAACATTACCGTATTGTTTTGCCAATTCTTTTATGTACAAATGCGTATCGTAATTAGACATATTGTGACAGAAAACGGGAATATTCTGAGGAAATTTCAAATTCAGATTACAAATTCTATGAGCTGCACCTCGAAATTTTCCAGTCAAATGACAGTGATCTCTGCATTTTTTGAATGCATCATAAGCAAAACTCCAATTATCTGGTAAAAACCCTAAAGTTTTTTCAGTGTCTTGATACGATATTTCTTCACAAATGTGGCAAAGATTTGAATTTTGATAACGAAATTTCTTCTTCGTCAGTCAATTTCATGGGCTTCATGTTCTTTGAATTATATTTTTTAGCTATGTACTTCGATAATTTATTGAGCTCTTCAAACAATTTTGTAGGAACGTTCGGCAACTCTTTCTTAATTTTTTGCTCGATAACATATCGGCTTGTACATACGATTGGTCACATTAGACACTAAATATAGAGTAAAACCATAAGGAATATGCTTCTGAATCTTGGTTGTAGTCGATTTTTGCGGATTGTTTTTGCATGTGGGAATCTTCTCTAATATGCTTTCAAAATCCATATAAATAACGTACGGATGGCTAAATTTCTTTTGGTAATTGGTAAATTTAGTTGTTTGACCCGGAAACGGCATAATTGGCTTGCAAACTTCATGTTGCTTACAAATTTCTAAATGATCTGATAAAGCACTATATTTGTAGAAATGGCTTAAACATCTTCGACACAAGAACGTCTTGTGAGCATTTTTTGATATCTGTGAACTCGCTAATCTACTTAAATCTGTTATCAAAACATAATGGGATTTATCATCTTGTTTAACATACAATAAATCAACTTCTAACTTGGCGTCATAAACTTCTGAAATTTGCAACGGTACTATGTGTAGTTTTTCATCAAAAGTATAGACATTTTACAGACATTTTCGGATACTTGTACTTTGCTTTGCTGCTTCGTTTTTCAAATAATTGTATATCTTTTAAAGACATAGGATAGTCCGAATCCAGAAAATATCTCATCGTTCACGAATTTTTCGTATTGTTTTGCTCTGTCAACATGAGTCTCGGGTTTTTCAATAGCGCATCGGATAGAGTAAATAAAGCAATAATCATCTTTATTTTTGATATTTACACAAGCTTTTTTATCTTTGATTTCCTTTGGTAAATCGATATATGATCCTGCGTTTCATAAATTCATGTTTATTAAGGCTCAAAACTAGTTTGTTTACAACTTTTAAATGTCCATCCGGAACCTTTATTTGGATTATTCGTTTGTTCTCGATGTGTTAATTTATTAAATTGCTTAGTAATAAAGTCGTTTACGTCAAAGATTTCGTCTGCTTTGATAGTAAAATACATTAGACATGTTTGCGGTTCACCATTCACTAAAGTTCGTTTCGTATTCACATTCCAAAGAGGAGATAAGCCCTTCATATTTTTAACATTTTCTTGAAATTTCCTCGATTAAACTTTTAATTTCTGACCGCATAATTGAAAGATATTTGTAAATTGACATGGAATTGTCGTTCAAGTTTGTTAAAATGTATTGCTTGAAAAGACCGTGTATTGAGGATAAAACTTCTACATCAATGATATTTTCGGATTTTACTTTAAGAGTTTTATCAATTTTCTTCGATCATTTCAGACTTAGTTTTATCGTTTGTTTCTTCTAAGGACAATTTTTCAGCGATTTGATTGAATTTTTTTCATCATTAAATAGATTGAGATCTTTTTTATCTTCCTTAAAGCTTTTCTTTAATTCACGCAATTTTTCTATATTGTACATCTTTTCGTGACCATCGATTTGATTCTCTTTAGCCCAAGTCCTCAAATAATTTAGTTCTTTATTATAAATTTCTTTGTTCTTCAAATGATTTTTCGAATTGTAATGACGAGTATAGTGATGTTCAAAAATGTCTTTTTTGCAGTATGGGCACTCTATCTTTTTCCGCTCCATATTTAAAGAGCAAAAATTTGTAAACTAAAATTTTGAGAAGTGGTGATTTTTGTGACAACTTGACACAAATCAGCACAATTTCTGGTCAAATGTTTTCAGATTGTTCTATTTTAAAGAGCAAAAATTTGTAAAATTAAATTTTGAGAAGTAGTGATTTTTGACACAAATCAGCACAATTTCTGGTCAAATGTTTTCAGATTGTTCTATTTGTTATAGAAAAATCTTTTAACTAAATTTAGTTAAAAGATTTTTCTATAATAAATGGCAGCGCTGTTACAAGAGTTGAATAAGGTTGGTGAACTAAGTTTCAAAGAATATAAGAAATTAGTGGAATTGGAAGAAAAAAGAGATATAGAATCTTGAATTTGGAGAAAATAAAAGATAAATTCGGGTTTACAATAATTGCCGAGTTGGAAGATTGTAAAGTACAACTTGCCGAACAGATTTTTAAACTGTTTTGGATGAAAAAAAGATTAAAGAATTAAACAAAAATGAAAAATTACACTTGGTTGTTACTGGAAAGAAGACTATTAAAGATAAGGACTGTGTTTACAATTAACTTGGTAGAATAAAGATTTTTTATTAAGATTTCTGGATTTTTTCATTAAAAACAGCTTATAAATGTAGAAGCAAACATTGAACAGTAAAACAGCTAAAGATTCGGTTATTTAACATTCGTGCTTTCCTGTTAGATTTCTTAGATTTGTTTATGGTTCAATGGACAGTAATTTTACATTGATTTTCTGACTGTCCCAAAAGTGGTCTAGAACCGGCATATTCATATCTACTTATATATATATATATATATTAAATGATGATATGTGTACTTTTTTATCCCGTTATCTTCACATATGAACTGCCCCAGTGTTTCTGCTGTGAATAATACTCGCTACAAAATATGATATAAACTGCTTTGTGTAACGAGAGATTGTGAGAGTGGATATTGTGATTTCTAAATGATAAAAGTAAATAACTCATCCTTGTAGATCCTGGTCCTGCTCCTGGGTACCGCATCCAGTTCCTGGTGATGGTTCTCCGACTTACTGAGAGTTGACCTACTTTTGAACAAGAAATCTGAACTGTCCAACTAAGTTTTGAAGAAATCTCAAAACTTTCTCTGTAGTTTCTATGGAAATGTATAATTTTAATAAATATTACCGCTGGGTATGTTCCAGCTGTTTATCAATAATTTATTTTTCTTTCTATACTGAACTAAATATTTTGGGTGACTTCTTTTACTAAAATTCATCCGACCAACAAACAAAAACTTTTACCAACTCTTATTATCTGAATATTATTACGTGTATTCTGTGTTGAAGGAATAAAAACACGATTCTAAAAGATTTGTTGTCCGTATTAGGTTATGGTGTGTGATGTAGAATATAAATGGGAGGAACTCTATAAGCTGTTGTTCATTTACATATAAAAATCTCCGTATATTTAAAAAATATGATAAGACATGATTCAAGTAATATATAATACAGAATTATAACTTTCAATATCTGTACAAATTTGCATTATAAAAAAACATTATCTATCGATTTCAAGGATACTCAGGTTATGTGTTTGTACATTGTAAGTTGGATCTTACCTCTAGACTATCGTAAGTGGATTTTTTTTACGTTATTTATATTTCGCAATTCTCCTGGACCACGTTACAGGTAATACACTATCAATTACAATGGACACTATTTAATTAGAAATGTGTATTTCTACAACAGCCAGTTCTTATAATTTTTCTTATGAAATTTGGTTCAAGTAAACTTATACAAGCGCAATTATTGCTAGTTTATTTTACACCACTATTCAACTAAACTCCTTTCCTCCAAATAATCTTTAATTGCTGCAGTCGCAAAGTTTGCCCGCATTGCAATACGTATTCGAAGGTACAGCCAGCTTTAAGATCTTCCGTATATCAGCTTAACCGTATAAAATTTTTATCCATGCGAATCAACAGCTCATCTGTCGAGTGGTAACAGGATATATACCGTATCTCGTTACGTCTAATCCATTTTAATTTTGTATATCATTAAATTTGAGTGTTTTGCTTATTTTTACAGTATTTTTAAAAATTTTATGTATTAAAATGATTTTGTAATCAAATAGTTTTATTCCAACGTCCAAAAAGCCAACCTTACTTTTCATAGTGTTGGAATTAAAAATATATTATTTTAAAATAGACCAAGATAAACGCTAACAAATCAAATTATTGTGTTTCTCTAAAACCTAATAAAGTCTCTACACTTATAAACACACTCGTTTAATTTGCCACTTCTTAATTACTTATAAACATAGCAGATTTGTTTAAGTGGTATCACATTTTTAGGAACATAGCCAAACTTAACTAACAAATAATTCATTGTCACATTTAATTCCGATCTTATGCTGGTTCCACGTGACCGGTGTAAATTTTTACTTTCACGTGGTTGGTTCCATCTCAACGAAACAAATATTTAAGTATATATTATACATACATTTAAATATTTTATAAGTACATAGCATTCATAGGTGTATAGGTATTGATGTTTATATGTATTATGTTCTTTAGTCCTATTTATTATATTTTGTTTTATTTCCTGAAGAAAATGTCACCAAAGTAAAGAACATATTTTTTCTTATTATCTTCATATTTCTTGTTCCGAAAATGTATATATTTATTTGATTTTCAAGATAAAACTTTTTCCCTTTTTAGGTTTTTTTTAAATTTTACACAACAGTGCACGCTACCAGTTCTGTACTTATAAACATCGTTTATACTGACAACTAACTGTTATTGAAATTTTATGTCAAAAATATAATAGTTACTAGTCTAACTACTTTATACTGTATGATTGATAATAAACTTCAGCGTCCAATTAGAAGTAAACCGCTTGTTGTCTTGAAAACACTTTACATTGATATAAATTACAAACATTGATACAAGAGTTTAGAGTATGTTACATTATCGTTGTTTGCAGCAACATGCAAATTTGCTATGCATTAAAATGCACTTTTTGATCAAAATTAATTTATTCCCTACTAGTCTTTTAAGAAATGAGTATCAGAATATTACATGACAGATGGATAAGTTGACACAAACTAGTAGTACAAGTAAAACAGAATATTATATTTAAAATGATTAGGTTTGTTAAATAACTTGTCTTAAATAGTATGATGATTACGTAAAGATCACTCGGTAACCATTAGATAATAATGAGAAATTCACGCTTATTCTAAAACGGGTTTAAAAAATGATACTTGATTATTTTATTGTGTAAGCAAGTAAAACTATACCATCTGTAAGACGATCTAAATGTCCTAATTACGTTCTGTCTACAGTTTTTAAAAATCAATGTTATAATAAATGAGCTTATTTTTCGTTCGCCACAGCTGAACAATGTTTATTCCGTAGTTTTAAACCTCTCACACTATCCTCCAAGGTAGTTTCTGTAAGGATCCTTCGTCAAGTGCACATGTTCCGTAATCAGACCAAAATTTCTAGAGAAGACTGTGGTCTACCTACAGAGAGAAGGTCAGACGCTACCCTGGTGAAAGGTGATTGAAAAACCAGTCTACTCATCCTTAGACCCGAATGAAGTCCCCATATTCTCGCATTTTCAGTGGTAACCCATATCGGAGGAAGAAACTATTTTCCAAAGAGTGTGGAGTAATTGATTTATTATCCCAGTTGTTGTGCAAGAGATTCATCGTCTCATCCTTTATTTAGGGAATACGGTTTGGCACTATTAAAGAACTTAGTATTATTTAAATTAGTGACACTGTATTTTATTTTATACAAAATTTATATCAATAAATATGTGTTTTCTTTGAGTTAAATGGTTTAATATATTGAACAGCCACACACTTTGTAAACATGTTAATGATTTAAAGCAAATAGTGTTTTGCCCAGTTACAATTACATTACACATAATAACTTTTGAAAATATATTATAGTTTGACCATTTCAAAAATGGTCTTAAGTTCCAATATTATTAACGTCAGTTGGATAACATATAATTTATTGTCTGTTACTGATATTACTCTCTGGTCTCCGCCTCAGTAATGTTATCGCCAGTCAACTAACCGGATATTAACGCCTCGCCGTCAGACTGTAAAGGGTAATTGGACAATAATTCACTTTGACAACAAGTAATCGTATTCAATACAAAGAGAAAACTGTCAATTTTTTATTACAAATATAAGAAGCTCAGCATTTCCTTAATGTAATTTTTAGGTCAACTTTTTGTTTTAGCAGTAAAGTTGTAAATAATTTAATACAAAAGAACAAGACCAAAAAAATAAAGTTTATGTAGCTACTTATTACTTTTACATTTTCTTTCCTTTCCTCTCGACGACGATTTAGGAATGTGTGTAAATTTTTGTTGCTACCTACAGTGACCGAAAAAGTAATAATAATAATAAAAAATTTAATGATTGTTAAGGTTTAATTGTAACATAAACAACTGCCCTATTATAATTTTTTAATATTTTACTATACAACGTACTAAAGTTATAGTATCTAAACCTGGCTTTATGTAGTGATGTAAATTTTACTATGTGCATACATATAATGTGTATTAATTTTATTTTAAACTACATTAACTTCAAAATGATGACCCATTTTTTACACACACTCAGTATGTGTGTGGTTTTTTTATAGTTGTCATTATAATTTTTTTTACTTTGAAGTAAAGTTACAAGTTTGTTCAATAATCTCTTTACCTCCTTCCAAATAATAAAACGAGTATAATATAAAATATTTT
>NW_025780244.1:0-44781 GCF_021130785.1 Homalodisca vitripennis | reverse complement strand
TTTTGTTTTGACAAATAATTTTTTTTCAGGCAATTACAAGTTTCGAACAATCGATTGTGTTTGTTTTTATTGTTCCCGCCCCCCCCTTGTAGTTTTTCCCCATCAGAAAAAAAACAGAGACGCAATAGTTGGGTCATTTTTACCTTGTTCCCTTTAAAACAAAAAGGGTTTGGGTTTTTTGGGTATTTACATTGTGCTAGTTTCGTGTTTTTATGCTGAAAACTGTTTTTATTACTATTCTGAAATTGTTTTCAGAAAAACTTACAATGCATTTAAAACTTTTTTTTTGTTTGTGAGTATATTTTTTGTTGGATTGGTGATAAAGAAAAAACGCAAGTTCCAATAAAAATATTGATTTTGGTGAAGTAAGGTTATTTTGTAGGTGGTTTTTTTATATACTTTTTAAATAATTAGTATTTTACAGTCGTCTTACTTCTTGAGTGAAATAGGATAGTTATAATATTGTTTCAAAAACTTTTGCCCAAACTTGAACAAAAATTGCTTTTTGTTGTATTTTGTATATATTGTATATTGGAAAATTTTTCTGTAAACCCCAATATTATGCTGATTTTTGTTCAGTCTTTCATTGGTGTAGCTAAAAAAATTAAAAAAAATATTGTATAATAAAATTTTAATTCAAACTTGAAATTTTTTTTTTTTTATTTTTTGTTTTTTGTTATAACCTATATTCTTTTTGTGTAAAAAAAAAAATAAAGTTAAAATATTATAGGGAAAAAAAAATCCCTTGTTTTATAACACACAAACAAAAAAAAAAATTATTCAAAATCGGTTAAATATTTTTTTTTAATACGTTTTTTCCACACACGCTTGCAAAACAAAAGGAAATGCTCGGCAATTTATTCGTATGACTTGGGAAAATAGTTGTGGCACTCAAAGGGTTAAAAATTCCTTTGGGAGGGAGGTCTACTTAAAAAAAAAATATATTCCATTTTCCTTTTTGATCCAGTCGGACAAAATTTTTTATTTTATATAAACTTAAATAAAAAAGATAACAATCACATTAAAAATATATAAAAAACTGTATTATACAAAAATAGCAAAATGTATGTAGTTGTATGACAATATGGAAAAACTGAGACTATAAAAAACCCCTGGTGCCGGAAAAAGACTCAAATCTACAAATCTCAGCTAATAAACATTGTAAATCTCGGTTTTGTGGAAAATTTCAAACACAGTTATCGACCTGTTATCGTAATGGTGTAAATTAAGAAAATCACGTCCCTAATTCCAGTCCAAACTGATTCCGACAGATTTGAAATGTACAATTTCTAGGAATAAATCTTAACTACTGAATATTAAGCTCGTATAAATTGCTGGGAATAGCTGGTAAATCAGATTAGGTTAAGAGCGTCATTAACAATACCGATAACTGATAAAACTGAAGAGGGAACAAACAGGTGGGAGAGGAGAAGAAGAAGAAGTCGAGGCCACGAAAACAGCTGATATAACAAATAATGGATACAGCGTTTGATTGTGACGTGTTCAGTTTACATTGTAGAAAAGACTCTGCCAGTAACATTCCTTCTTAACTAACGTCTTGTCTTTAAAACGCCTTAGGCAGTTATAGAAATAGAGTACACCTTTTTCAGATTTTGTTAATCCGCCAAACCTTTTGAGATTGAAACGAGGAACGTCAATGAAAAGTAATAAACTTACTTGTTTTATTCTGTCGAGGTAAATAATGGCTTTTGTACAATTTGGTGATCCAAAGAGGGAGCAAGTAACGATCATTCAGACTATAATGGAGATATTGAATTGTTTTTCAGCGTCACACTGATATTGTGAGTGAAAGAACATGAAAAAATGGAAGAAAATGGTTGTAATTGTGTAGAAAATAGTAATGTAAAAATCTTAGTGAAATACCAGAGTACAAACGGCTTTTGGGTGAGAGTGTATCGTATTAAAAACCGTCTGTCGAATTATAAAGTGATTAGTCTTCTACTCTTACCTCACTTATTGTTTTACTCCATCGCCCTTTCCGAGCTTAAAACAATTCGCTTCTCGATTACTCGATACTTGATTCTGGAGGAGTGACGGCTTCTACAAGTTTTACACAGGTTGTGAAACATAAAACTTGGGATGATGGAAGCAAGAAGGGACGCGTAATTCACAGTCATGCTATGAAGTGAACACGGCATCATCGCAGTTAATTGATCTCTTCTTACTCAATTAACTTCAGAACCAAGAGAGAGACTATGACGATAGAGAGATACGGCGAGAAAAATCCAAAGCCGCAGCAGTCTTCGTCACACTTAAGGTCGACATCTATCATCACTGTAATACCGACAGGTAGAGACAGATTCCATATTTATTTGATTTTATTAAACATTAAGTTTTCTTTACATAGAGAAATGTAATACATTTTTAAAGAATTTGGAGTTTTCTTAAATTCCATTAATAAGAATATGGCAATTCTAAATAAATAAATACACAGTTAAAGACAAATTTATGTCCTAATATAATAATGTTCCGATGAGTTCCATTCTTTGCATTAACGAAGGCCCGAGGGTTTCCCAAGTACTTATATATGGTCAACAACAATTTACAGTCCTACCACGTGGCCCCAAACAGCCTTGGACATTGAGACCTGTTTTCTTGAGACGTCAAATAATCCATACTTTCACTTAATGCTGTTATTGCTTGTCATATAGAGGTAGATATGGCAGCCGGAAATATACACTGTAGAGGAAATAAGGTATGGGTAAAAATAATTATATATGGTTGTGTGTTTATTCGGCTAAAAATTATTATCCTATTCTCTTTGACAAAATAGGTAGCCTATATCACCTGTCATAGCACTAATGGTTTGAGTAGCGCGGGACCTTGTGAATGTGACCACGTCACCATTAGATAGCGAAAGGACAGACTTCTGTGTTGAAAACCGAAAGAGAATCGGCAACCCACTAATGCATAATCAAGATCGGGATTCCCATGGTCTTGCCTCTAGGTACAACCTAGCACTTTCTTGGTTCCATTTGACAATTTATTCAATTCGCTGAGTGATTATCGATCTCAGCGGATTAAAAAATATTTTAATCTTATAGTATAACCTTATATTTATGCAAGCTTTATAATAGTACTGATTAAGTATATCAAGATTATCAAATAAATGCTTGGTCAGAGATGAATACATTCTAATAACAAACATCGATTGCTGACGTAAATTAAGCTTAAAAATGAAATGTTTTGTGATATTATAACATTAATGTTGCTTAACACTTTCGACAGGTTAGATACATGAGTCTGGAGGTCCATCGAACGGAACCGATCTTGTCGAACTCGTGGGGTCGACTGATGAAGAGGTTGACAGGCGAGGTCGCCACGAACCGAGGTCGAGAAACTAAACGCAACACGACTTTGCTCCATTTCCGTCGGCGAAAGCTCCTGCCTCCCGTGGGTTAGGTGGGTCAGTTACGTAAAGCGTCTGGCAGTTGCACAACGCTTAGCCCAGTAACTCCACCGTATCTGCGGACTTTCTCCTAAGAGGGAATCGAGGGTGGCATCCTCCTAGATGGTGTAGTTGGCTCCAAAGGTCGGAATGTATACTATGTGCGGAGATTTTAGAAACTTGTATAGAAACATCGTCTGGTTTAAGACCTTACCAGTCCGGAACAAGCAATACCTAAATAGTCTAGAGCAAATTTGGTAAGTCCCAATAAATACATGAACACTTATTGAAATACGGACGTTAACAAAAACGATCCATAGGTTTCTGTGTCATGTGAAAGTGCGGCACTCATTCCCGCATTACCGATCCAATTCCTATCCAAACGTACACATTTACATGGAATATATGTACCCATTATTTGACTCTATATAGAATCTACAGTTCAGAACCAATAGTTCCCATTACAGCCCACAATATTATCTCGAGAACGTTATTCCTAGATTGGAAGTCCAAATCAACCAAGAACTGATTGCTTTGAAATTGTGAGACTATGCATTATTTTTGTTAATTTTTAGTAGATATCTAGGTTTTGTGATTAAGTTTCTAACCTTCAGACGATGAGTACAAAACTATAATTACAGAACTATTTTATTTATTGCATCAGTCTACTGTAGGAAGCAGGCTTCTAATAAGGCAAATACCGAAATCCTCGTAGCTTAGATTCTTCATAAACCTGCTGGATTCCCTCAGTTGCTATTGTTCATTGGGCTATTTATTAGACACACTTGATAACATCTTAGTTACTCAAGGCTACTTCAACAACAATTACACTTATTCTTCTTTGGTGTTCTTAACATATATTACATGATGCTTAGACTAATTTTATATATTATTCGTTACTTCTCATCCAAAGCTTGACGTCCAGAGTCGTATAGATTAAAAAAACGGTTTGAATGCGTTTTAAATATGGTTCTAGTTGTTTCATAATGGTTCCTAACTTGTTGACAGTTACTTTGTAAGTAATAAATCCCCACTGTAAGAAAAAAAACCCTTTAAACAACAGGTGAAATGCGAGATAAAGCTTCTTGTATGGTAGAGGATAAAATTATCATAAAGTAATTCATTGCCAATCCGATATATTAGGCTACTAATAAACTCGTCTTTGGAATGCCCCAAGGATTAATCTTAATTCTCTTGATATTGTTACAATTCAATGTTAAATAACAGGAATTGTATGATTTTCAACGATACTTCCAGATGAAAGAAGATTGCTATTAATTGACACAAAAAGTTAAATAAACCCACTAAATTCAGTTCATCGTATAAAACTTTCAGTAAAACTGTATTACTCTTACAAGTTTTAACGTTAACATTTGTAATTCCGTAGTTCTCGAGCGTGTGCAGTCAAACGTCACGGTTGTTAACGTACTGTATTTCACGTGCTTGTGGATATTGGTAATTCTAGCGAGTAAAATATACGTATGTATTTTAGATATTCACACAGTTTTTCACTGTTAACCTGTTGTGATTTTTACTCTTAAGGATGAATGAAATGTTTCGATTCTATTGGAAAATATATTTGCTTAATCGAATTAGAGCCTTCAGACATCTTCACACAGGGTAGTACCAAGTTCAGGCTTTTGTCACCTGCCCCACATTAAGAAGACTCAGTTAGTTATATCTTTCACATTTACTTCAAGAAAAGGAGCGCCCAGAAGTCTTCTTCTGAATGGCGTTACAGAGTAAAACTTTAATGTTGGGATGGGGCCAAACCATATTCATTGAATCTTGTTCTGATAGCAATAATATAAAAGGCTCATTTAAAACTCCAGGAACGCTAGAAAGTTAATGTAATGTTGGGAAAGTTTTGATCGCTTGATCGTTAAGTGCTGTGGTTCATAGTTTAATTTGTCAAAGGTTATGTCTATTATGTATGTTTAACCACTCTGTGCCCTACTGTGGAATATGCGTCCACTTTCTTAATATCAAGACTTCTTGTCTGATTCTCAGTAGGCTGCAAAACTTGTAACTTTCCATCCCAGGTCATTATAGAGGTTTCCCGTTGGCGTACGCGATGCTCTTGCTCGTGATTGTGGAGAGCAATAAGTAGCCAAGTTTATGTGGGGCAGTTCGACAGATGATTTTCATCTGTATAGAATACATTGATTGCTCTGTCAGTCACCAGGAGGTGGAGGAAAACTACGCAAAGCATTAATCAGTTCGTATTGATATTTATGACCCGCTGAAGAGTGGGTTAAAATGTTGTATCTGCTCGCTATTGCACGGTTTGTTGCATTAGAACACTTATTCTTCTATCCCTGCGAAACTCATTTATATTAAATATAAATGAGTCGTTTTAATGCAATGGGGGCATTGAAACAAACGCCCTTTTAGTTGTAAATATCTAAATGATTAAGACATTATAGAAAGTTAGGAATTACCAATACTTTGCGTATTCATGCGCATCTCATGTTTAAAGTCTGAAGCAGCTTACAAAAAAAAACATTTGCCACTAAAGAGGTTAATTAAGAAACTGTTTAATACGAGAAGAAACAGCTGACAATCCGGAACTGAAGCTATTGTTTTACGTAGTCAAAGCTAGAAATCGCTGACGGAAGGTCACCGATTGTTGAGAAGTCAGCGCATTTCTAACCATCATTGTTTACATAACATTACACAAGTGACTGCTCTTGCGTTCCAAACTGGGATCTGCAATTCTGTACAATGTGAGACGGAAATAAACAGTCCACTCGTGCGTCGATCTTTGCCTGTTGATTCGCCGCATTGTGTGTTTATTAAAATCTACTTACATTGTGGCGATCAAATGATGCATACGTGATATGTGGCTTTGTTAATAGCTAAAATTATATGACAATATATATTTTTATGAAGTGTTATTGTTATGGAATGGTACCTAAAAACCGAATGAAAGCAATGGAGTTTATATTTTACGAAGAATCTGAATCATGGATATTAAACTCTTGATTAACTTTTAATTTGGGGACTGGTGATCCTGTCTTTAAACTCCAACTAGGCTCCCATCACTAGGTTCTAAGGAACACATAGGATGTAATATACATGAAGATAGACTCAAAATAAGCCTAATCTCGATACTGAAAGTATCGTTTTAACACATAAATTATTCGAAACACCGCTTTTGTTTAGGCCTTCATTGTTTAGCCTCTCTAGAGTGGAACCCGTGAGTTTCTACATTAGAGAGTCGCGGTCGAACCCCCCAGTCTATAGAGTCTTGCAATGACTCGTTGTAGACGTCCTTCATTGTTTAGCCCCTCCAGAGTAGAACCCGTGAGTTCTACATTAGAGAGTCGCGGTCGACCCCCCCCCCCCAGTCTATAGAGCCTTGCAATGACTCGTTGTAGACGTCCTTCATTTGTTTAGCCCCTCCAGAGTATATCCCGTGAGTTCTACATTAGAGAGTTGCGGTCGAAACCCCCCAGTCTATAAAGGCTTGCAATGACCCGTTGTAGACGTCCTTCATTGTTTTAGCCCCCTCCAGAGTATATCCCGTGAGGTCTACATTAGAGAGTCGCAGGTTATACTCTCTAGGCTACGGAAAACTAATCTACTATAAAATATTCAACGATTGACGTACGGGACAAATACATTTACAAAGCCTAAAACAAATACGGAATCAACAAAGGGTGATCATGGCGGTGCGGTGGTGTGGGATCTACTATATGTAAATACAGTTGTTGTGTGTCTATAAAAACATTAATCAACTGGCGTTGTCAGTCGCTAAGACCGTTGCACATTAGAAACATGAAACAGATTGACGGCTTTTAAAACTCTGCAATAAGTATTACGTCTTCTTCGACTTTTCCCTTGAGATCTGGCAACAAGTTACAACTTCACCGAAACTCGATGTTGCCAATTATAATAGTTATCTCGTCTACTATTACATGGTTCGTAATCAATATTAATTTCGCAGTGGAGAAAAGTCATTGTACATATCCACGCTTGAAATGAAACATGTACATGTCGCCATGGTGGCTGACGATTCATACACTGTTTTAATTACGAATTACCTCGTAGAAGTCAATTCATAAAGCTTCTTTCTCACATTTATGATTTAAACATTTAAATTCTATCAATTTCTTGATTGTATCTTTATGGGTATATAGAGAATATACGAACAGTGAGGACCAACATTTTAAGAAATGGACATAATTGCCTATACCTGCTTTCCGTTAGACAATACGTAGCAATAACTAATACGGCATTTCTAGGACCGATACTTTTTTGTCTTTATGTTATTTATGCAAAACCTTACGTTTTTTGGGTTTGAAACCTAAAAAATTAATCGAGTACAGATTTTTGATGTCGAGATAGATACGTGACGTTTGAGTTTACGTGACGTACCTATAACGTACGGTACTTATAGTAGCTACCCTTCCAAATCATCCATTCTCAGCGATGAACTTTCTCTAGAAACTCAGGACATCTTCAACAAATTACTTAAATGGGGTTTTTGGTATTATGTTCAATCAGTTTTGTTCCGTGTATGTGTGTCTGTTTGTGTTGTTTATCTAAAATGTTCAGGTTTCTTAACGTTTGTTAATTCCTATGATGGTTTGTGAAAATTTAACATTTAATATGAACGTAATTTTATTTACTGAACCATTTTTCTTTTATACATTAACAACGTATTTTAAACATTTGTGGATTAATAGACAGGTGAAGCTCAACGAAGATGAATAATTTATTATCAGGTATTTTTTCACATTTATTTTATTCGGGTTTTTTGTCCAAATTACCTGTAAATTCTCCTCTTTAATTTAATTATCAAACTAATAATATTGAGTTATATGTTGTAGTAAATAAAAAATTACGGAGCTGATACAAATGGTTTCGGTATCCAGTGACTGATGTCGTGGTTTGGTATCTGATCGATTTTGTTCTGGAGAAGGTAATGCAGTTTTACCAAGCCAATTCATGCTTCAGTAAAAGGTCACACATTAATAAAATAAAGTGTTTGTAGAAGTTGCGTTGTTATGTCTTATATATCTTATCGTAAAGTCTAGTTGGATGGCTATACTTACAAATGTAATACGATTTCTTAAATCAAATAGTAATTTAAAATATATAATGGAGTAAGCAAAATTTACACCCAAATCTGTATAGCCTATCCTGTATTATAAAACAGATATATCAATGTAAAAAGCATTTTATTCCCAACAATGAAAGAAGAATAAAGGATAAATTTGTACAAAAACGTAAACTTTAATGTAATGTGTGTGTGTGTGTGTGTGACTCTGAATTGGATATGTATAATTTTATAATGTAGGTTTATCATGCCAATCAAACTATTTTATAGCAAACAGTCGTAGGGTATTTTTTATACTGTAACTTTCAAACACTTGTCATGTTATAACACGTTTGTCAAAAATAAACTAATACATTGGAATAATTTACCAAATAAATAGTCACATTTAATAAAACAATAAGTCATGGAACAATATAGAATGGCACTTGCAGTTGTGTACAGTTGTAGTGATAAGCCGGCTATAAAAAATTTGATTAGTAAGATATGCCTAAATTATAATATGTAAAGTTTATTTTGTCATAATATAAATCATATCATTTTTTTAAACAGTGAAAGTAACAAATGTTCTAATAAGAAATCGATTTTCGTCAAATCCAGAAAGATTATTTATATTATTTTATTTTTATTTTTTTTTATTTATTTATTTATTAACGGACAAACCATTTTAACAATAAATTACACAATAGCTGATACAAGCGATAAGGCAATAAAAATACAAAAAAAGAATAAGTGTATAAATCGAGAGAATGCGATACAATAACATTATGAAGCTTATTATAAAGTATTAGCGAATTAGACTAAATATAGTTTAGCCTATTCCAGTAAACAACACTAACGACCAACCAACAATAACATTTGGGGTACGAGAACAACTTTACGATGACATAATAGTCTGTGTAATAATAAGCAATTAAGATAACGTAATACGTCCAAGGAAACAAATAACTTCTATAAACATAGAACTCGCTTTTATTGCAGTAAAATACTCGATGCACGAACGTCTATATATCCTATGTTTATAATCGAATGAGAATGGTTATGACGGTTTATCCTTCAAAATGTATGATTGTAATTTTATTATTATTTATTATAAGATGATACCTAATTGTACTGCATTGGCTTCTCGTTTTTCGGATAATCCGTTATAGGACAGGTTTCGCTGACAGTAAAGAGGGCGATTATTAATTATGTTTTATGTGTAGTTTTGATCTAATTTTTAAATAAACATCCATTTGCCGGCACCGATGATTTAGGATTTCTGGGATTTGTCAGTTCACAGTAAAATAACTGGTGAACAAAATTTAAATTTTCCTCAGCAGCTTACTTTGAAAGAATTTTAAGTTACATATTTATAGTAATTATTTTAAGCCTTAAAATTAAAAGAAAGGAGTGCTTACCAATATGCCTTTATTATAAAATAAGAGAGACTGTAGTCATATTCAACAACTTCAAAAGGGAAAAATTCTAAAAGTAAAAATATAATATACAAAAGCAATTAGTTAAAATCAGTGTAATTAATTTAATAATTTGGTTAACTTACTTTTATTGAATACCACATAATACTTCCTTCAAAGACGTTAAATTATTGTCTTTAAAATTTAACTTACAATAGAAATACAGAATATATTTAAAAATTGAAATAGTTTTGAATAGAGCCCCAGAAAAAAGTATAAAATTTTATCGATTTAGAGCCGAGTACGTTAATGCATTTAGTCGCCACGTATTTGTATCAAAATCTTTCTGAGAAAAAAAACACGTAATGATAAAATAGCATTGACTTTATTTAAACACTACGCTATTAACACAACAATAAAATATTTTCTCTGAACAATGACACAGTTGATAAAATGATATTGAAATGTAAATGATAATGCAGTTTATGAAATTCCATTCAAAACGACAGAGCAGTATTTTAATTTTGTTCTGTCTACTATTTTCTAGACTCAATAATGTTAAACTTCAGCAAATTAAAATAAGTAAAATCAATAAAACAAGTAATAATTTCGAAGTAAACCACTGTTTTAAATGATATAGTATAAAGACAACTGATAAGAAATTTTATATTAAGGATACTTACAGGAAGCAATGAAGCACTTTCACTTGTATGAATGTATGAAGTAAACTGACACGGGAGCAGCAGCAACGTAGCAGAGGCACAGCCTGCCAGATCACAGCGCCCTCTCGCCGCTCAGGTGGGAACCACACTGTTACTATCACGGCGGCCGTGGCTAACTGATTAAACAAGAGCAGAGCAACAATCACCTACCCCCCTCCCCTCATACTAACAGCTGATACAGGGTTGCTTTCAGCAGGCCCGCTAATTTCATAGATTGATATTTTAAGATCTAACAATTATCTTAAATTTAAAGTTTTGCAAGGCCTGACACAAGTGATTTAGGCTGTTGATTGTAACGTTTGGTATTTTTTATCAAAATTCATTTATCCTATACCTATAATATATATATATATATATATATATATATTATATATATATATAGTACATGGTTTTTCAAACCGAAATGTTGATTATTTTTACAAAAAGTTATGGTAGAAAAAGTATTATTGTTTATTTACTTACGAATTTTTAAACGAAAAGTGGAACTGGTGGGCCACATCTTGGAAATATGATATTGATAGGAAAACAGAACATTTAATACACCATACTATCTTGAACGGCGTAATGAATACGATAAATAATGTTAAATCTTCATATTTAAAGCGAGTATTTGTTACTGTAGTATTTCAAAATAGTTCACATTTATGCAATAACCAAAAGAAATCTATAGGCTAATACAAACTAACCATAAAACCACAATAGCGAGATTTATTTTGAAATTTAATTTGTCTATTTATTACGCACACAATACTTAAAATTTTACGGCCTTACCTATGATGGTTTAACATTAGAGGAAAAACGTATTTTGTGTTTGACTTTGTTGGCTTCCAAGGTACAAATGTAAATATCAAAAAGTCAGGGACTTTTGTCCATTAACATAAATATTTAAATAGATGTTACAATTGGTATATCTTGATTTATATTTTTATGCTATAATTTTATGTTGTTATACTATGTAAAGAAATCAAGTTACTTGGTTAATTTAATTTATCAGCGGAATTTATTTTAATCCGGTGTTTGTAACGAGTCGGGATTGGTTGTATTAGAGAGATTGAAAATTACTTAGAAAGGTTTCGGTAAAGCTTTAATGACTAGTTGATTTATAGGTTTTCAATTTGTTCCGTACAGTGACGCCTGCTCACACAAACACGCAAACACTAGTCTGTCTGGTGTACTGTTGTCGCTATTGGAGTGATGTAAGGCACTATGGGCTGCCGAACACTCAAGCACTCGTCTATCTGGTGTATTGTTGTCACTACCAGAATGGTCTTGGCACAAAGTTCGGTCGAAAAACGCAAACACTCGTCTGTCTAGTGTATTGTTGTCGCTATTGGAGCGATGCAAGGCACTATGGGCCGCCGAACACTCAAGCACTGTCTAATAATAATAATAATAATAATAATAATAATAAATAATAATATATATAATAAATGATATTTTTTTTTATTGCATTTTGCCAATAAGACATTGCATTGCAAAAGTCAGGTTTAAGTATTTGTAAAAAATCCCTACTATACACATTCATATTTACAATACTCATTCAAACATACATCTCTTGTCCATTCACGCACATTCATTCAACATGAGACTCGGGGCTCTACTAATTAATTTTTATGTAAATTTTGATTATAATTCTCCCAGCAGCCAGCCATGAACTCTTCGACAGAATTAAACGCATTCGACACCAGTAGGCGCTTCAGAAGAGCTTTAAACTGGTTTTAAATTATCCGATTGTATAAGACCCTCAGGGAGCCGATTGAGAAATTTGACTCCAGCCTCAGGTCCGTTTTTACCGAATAGGCACGTGCCTAGGGCGCTAGGAAATTGGCATTTTTTGGGGGGGCGCAAAAAATGGAAAAACAAATTGCCGTGGTTATATCTGCATGCATAATCATCAAACGGACTATTTTCTAGGCTGTCTTAAGCTGATAAGTGAATTTGATCTATTTATCGCGAAACACATAGCAACACATGGTAACAAAGGCCAAAGGTAGTGTATCATGCCTTTCGTCTGACATTTGCAGTGAATTTATTGAGATTATGAGCAAAGAATTACTGAAACAATTAATCTTAAATGAAATCAAGCAAGATCGTTATCTCTCATTAATCATAGTCTTCACACTTGACATGTCGCACACAGACCAATTGGCTGTAGTACTTCGTTATGTTTCATTGCCCAATGCTTGCGCCTACGAACTCCTGATAAAACTCTTACCAAGTATATGCCACGAATCTGGAAGTTTGGAATAAGCGACCCTCAGTTTTACTTCAGAAACTTGAGCTGGATGTCGATAACTGTTGTGGACAAAGTTACGCAATGCATCAAACTCATGTCGGGCATATACTCAGATCTTCAAGCAAGGATTAACAGCAAACATGATCTTGCTGACTATGTACCATGTGCAGCTCATTCACTAAACCTTGCTGGTGTTTTTGGTACCGAGAAGGCGTGTCCAGATAACGCACAATATTTTTTACATTCGTGCAAGGGCTGTATGCTTTTTTCTCGGCATCCAGGTGGAACATCCTAAAAAGGCATATTGAAAAGAGTGACGAAGGAAAATCAAAGAAAGATCAGAGAAAGCGAATGGTAAAAACCCTGAGTGACACAAGATGGTCTGCTAGGGCAGACGCCCTTCGAGCTTTAAAAATAAGTCGACATGAATTAAAAAGATGCTCTTCATGAGCTAAATAAAGACGATACTCAGACACTAGAAACACAATGCACGGCCACTGGGTTTCTAAAAACACTTCGATATTTCCAAAACCACGTTATTAACTGTGATCTGGGACAAAATTCTCGAGACAGTTGATAAAACAAGTAACAAGTTTGACTCTTAAAAAATCAAGATTTAGACCTATTTGGTGCTAAAAAGTAAAGTAAAAGTAAAGAATGTCTTATTTTTACCAGGCGAAGTTAGGGCTAAGAAGCTCTCTCTAACACTTAACCTGGGGACCAACGGCTTAAAGGTGACTTCCGAACCACCACCAATGGCCGGGCAGGCGGGCCGCTTGCAAGGACAGGATCGCTCAGCGGTCACCTGTCCAAGCAGCAGCCACGCTCGGCGTTGCTTGATCTGGTTATCTTGCGATAACCGCCGTACCCACTACACTGCGCCATTGGCAAAAGGAACTTGAAACACTATCCTCGTTTTTGAGTGAAAAGAAGAGATTTATTTGATGATGTCTAGTCCCAAGCATTAAATCTTGCAGAAAAAGAAGACGCTGTATACGACAAACTTAGAAAAAGAAAGTTATTGCCCGATGAAAAGAAGGACATCTCGAGAAAGATTTCGCACCGGGGTGTTTATTGACATTGTTGACAAATGACAACATAGCTTCGCAGCTCAAAAGAAGGGAGGCCTATAAAAATATCGACACAATATTTAAGATCTTACAAAAATCTAGAAGAGAAAAATTCCAAAGAGGTGGCTTGTGAAGCTAAACTGTTAGGAGAAGTATACAAGAACGATATTGATGGACAAGACTTTGCCCAGCAAAGTAACCATTTTCAAACAATACATGGTTTTGGAGAACCTGTCTAAGATCAAAGATATGTACGCCTATATAAAATCAAACAGATTAGAGAACACTTTCCCCAATTTGGAGGTCGCTCTCAGGATATTTCTAACCTTACCTGTGACGAACTCCACAGCTGAACGTAGCTTTTCAGCTTTGAAAAGAGTGAAGTCAGAAATTAGATCGTCATTGGTTGATGAATAGCTTAATGGCTTGTTGTTGCTGTGCACCCAAAACGACATCACTTTAAAATTAGACTAACAAACATTATTGACGACTTTGCAACACGGAAAATCAGAAAAAAGCTATTGTATGAATTTTTTAGTCAGTCTAGTGGTAAGTCAACAAACGAAAAATAATCCAAAGAAAATGTGATTAAACGAATGCTATAAATAATGTAAATACTTAAAATGTAAAGAAGGGAGGTTGGGTGGTTCGTGATGCAGTGAGGTATGTTACACGTATTTCCACCGGAGGCCAGTAGATATCTCACGGCTAACGTTGCCAGTCCGTGACACGACGGGTCCATAGGTGGTAGATAATGGGAAGGCACTCGAAAAGAATCAGGATAATTTGTAAAGGAGAGTTAAGGGACATTAAGTCTAAAGTCCCGCCCAAACCAAAACTGACATTTCAGACTAAATCTAAATTTACGGGTTATAGGCGTTATGGTAGGGCTGGTGGGGGTTGGCGTAGCTGGCAGGGGTATAAAAAGGGGCGCAACTCTTCGTTGTGCCTAGGGCGCTGGCAGGGTGTAAAACGGGCCTGTCCAGCCTGTGACGGCAAGCGTTCGAAAGCCACCGTCCTATGCTGTTTTGCACGGTAATCTCCTTGCCTCTAGTTTCGTAAGAGTGAATGTCACTACCCCGAATAAGAACACATTTCGATCGACAATACAGGGCAACCTCCAATATATAGAGGCAGGGCAGAGTCTCCGAGCTCTCTGAAAGCATCCCCAGCACGACTCTCTGATGTTTAATTGGAAAAATTATTCTGACAGCTTTTTTTGTAGTCTGAATACTCTTACTAGATTGTATTTGGCACAGCTGCCCCAGTGGCGTAGCGAAGGGGGGGTCCAGGGGGTCCGGACCCCCCCCCCGAAAATTGTAAGACATGTTAAAAAAATAAAGCATGGGCCAGGAGAAAAAAGGAGAGTTATCATTACTTTTGTCCACAAACATTAAATTGATTGATTTAATTGATTAAAGTGACCGATGTTAAAAATATAATTGTCCTTTCGTTTAAATCATAAAGTATCAAACGATACTTTTGGGCTCGGCATTTCCGATAGTGTAGTGTCACTATCACGCACGATATTTCTATAGGGCGCGGTCACGTGACGTCGCAAAGTAACCTGAACCGTAACATGGCGAACAGTTTAAATTAGCGATCACTTTCGTTCAAATTCGTCTTGAGGACGTAAAATGACTGCTTAGAATTAAGTTAAGGACGTTGATTTTAGATGTCATTAAACTTTAGACGTGTATATAAATTATCGAAAAAGTATAAAAAAATCACTTTTCGGTCGGAAAATACATTTGAGAAACTCTAACTGATTAGAACTTCAACTAATTTGGACTTCAGTGATTGAGGTAAATGTGGTGTTTTCGACTGAGTTAGGACGGCGATCTTTGTTATCATTAAACTGTACAATGTACCTATATAATTATCGAGAAACAAATCACTTCCGGTCAGTATATACCGAAGAAAAGCTCTCTACAGATTCAAGTTTTGACGATTTTGGATTTCACTGGTTGAGTGGTTGAGGTAAAAGTGGTACTTATAATTATGTTAGAAACGTTTATTTTAGGTATTAATTCAACTTTGAATACTACATATATAATTATCGAGAAACAAAACAATAAAATCACTTCCGGTCGGAAAATACCGAGAAAAAGCTCTACTGATTCTGATTTTGATGATTTTGGATTTCACTGGTTGAGTCGTTGAGATAAAAGTGGTACTTAGAATTATGATAGAACATTGATTTTAGGTATCAATTGAACGCCGACTAATACCTATATAATTATCGAAGAAAAATTGAAAAAATCACTTCCGGTCGGATAATACACCGGAAAAAACTCTACTGATAAGAAGTTCCGACTACTTTTGATTTCGCTGCCTGAGGTATTATTTCATTTTTCTTAGTATATTCCGATCGGAAGTGATTATTTTTTTTTCTCGATAATTACATATTTATTAGTCGGCGTTAAATTAATACCTAAAATCAATGTCCAAACATAATTATAAGTACCACTTTACCTCAACCACTCAACCAGTGAAATCCAAAATCGTCAAAACTTGAATATGTAGAGAGCTTTTCTTCGGTATTTACCGACCGAAAGTGATTTTTTTCACGATAATTATATAGGCCAGCCGAGTACAGTTTAATGATAACAAAAATCGTCGTCCTAACTCAATCAAAAATACCACGTTTACCTCAATAACTGAAGTCCGAAGTAGTTGAAGTTCTAATCATTAGAGTTTTTCAGGTGTATTTTATTTCCGACCGAAAGTGATTTTTTTAAACTTTTTCCCGATAATTATATACTTGTCTGCAGTGTAATGGTACAAAAAATCGTCATTATAACTCATTCATAAAATACCTGAAAGTAGCCGAACTTCTAATCAGTAGAGTTTTTCCGGTGCATTTTCTGACCGTTAGTTTGATATGTATCCGAGCAACACTCGAAAGTTGCCCTCCTTTTCTAAAGGGTGTTCGGCCGTCAGTGGCCCAATGTCCCCGAAGGGGTATTTCATTTTCTCTACAGAATATAGTTGCGTCAATTATACGCTTGAGTGAAGCTCTGTTTTGTTCTTTTTCTTTCTTATCCAGTGAATCCAACATCACTTTGATAGCTATACAAGAAAATTTGTGGTACTAGAGTTGCTGCGAGAGTTGAATTTGCCTATTACATCTTTCCACTTTCTATAAGGCGTAGTTACTAAAGCTCCATATTTTTGGTATTTACCTTGTATACCAGTGAACTCATTGACAAATAAGACACAAAACTTCCCCCGGATCCCCCGGTTTCGGACCCAAATTTTCGGACCCCCCCCCCCCGAACGAAATTTCTGGCTACGCTACTGGCTGCCCCAAAGTCTTAAACCATATGTCAGGTATGGATAAATCAGGTCAAAATAAGCCATTCTTAAGACTTTTTGTGAACAATAGTTGGCAAGGTTACGCAGGGCGTAGATGCCTGAAGTAACACGAGCACAGATATAGTCCACATGATTGTTCCAGGTTAGACCTTTGTCGAGGTACATCCCTAGGAACTTGGTAGAGTCAGTATTCTCCAAGAGCTCATTTTCTACAAAAACTGCCGGGTGGCATACATATTCATTTTGTCGGAGACAAAAGTTGATGACATTAGATTTTTTACTGTTTGTTCTTAAGTTGATCTCAGAAAAATTATGAATGCAGCAATTGACAGCAATGAAGGATTCAATTTCAAGATTTTCTTTCGAAGTTGATTTTATGCAGAGAGTCGTATCATCGGCATATTGAATTATCTTTCCATTTTGGATCGATGAATTTATTCGATTTACATATAGAAGAAAAAGAACCGGCCCAAGAATAGATCCCTGTGGGACTCCATGAACCAGTTTATTTCTCCTCGACATGACACCTGAGATCTGCACACACTGGTATCTGTCCCTGAGATACAACGATATCCATTTATGAGGGAGACCCCGAATGCCACAAAGTTCTAACTGGTTCATCAGTGTCTCATGATGCACGCAGTCAAACGCCTTGGAAAGGTCGAGAAATACGCTGAGCATATGTTCTCGCCTCTTCAACCCATCGACAACATTATCGAGAATAGAATATGATTTATTTTTGAAAATAGTACAATATAACACATTATATACAATGGTATACACAATGTAATAAATCAGTAAAGTACCTAAACAACCAAATGTATACCACAATGTACAAATCTAGTGAGCAAACTTAAATTAAAATTTAACATTCTTGTAAATAAAATTTAAAAAAAACATTCGTAAATTAAATATTTTCAAAAATAACTAGGGTCTCTAGAGGCAAAGTGCCTGTGGAGAGGTTCTTTTTCAGCTCAAAGAAAATTTCAACAAAACTTTGATTTTTTTATAAGCTCCTAAAAAAATTGATTAAAAGTGTGCTGCTGCAGTTACAAAGCAAATGAAAATCCACTTAAATAAATTCAAACTAAAATTTACTGTTCGAAAATTGCATCGATTGTGGATTTTGTTTTTCCTGAATCCAAACTGATTTGGACTCAAAATCTCAAACGTTCCAGAAATGCATTTAGCCGAATCAGGAAGGGCAGCCTCAAAGACTTTACTGAATACTGGCAGGATTGAAATCGGCCGGTAGTTGCTCATTTGTCTGGAATCACCTTTCTTAAAAGATCGGTGTTAATTTAGCGGTCTTTAAAATTGAAGGGGAAAAACAGCCTTGAATGAAAGAAAAGTTTATTAATTTGGTTAGTGGTGTCAATATAATATGCTGAAAGCATAACTTGAGCAACCACAATGAGACACCATTTATGTCGGTCGACTTTTTTTATTTCAATCTCTGTATGATGCGGGCCACCTCATCCTCGTCAACAGGGGCAACGGCCATGGATGTCAGCGGGTTCCTAATTTTCGACCTGTACCGCAGCCGGACCTTCCAACAAAACGAAGCAGAAGACACTGAAAGAGAAATAGGCACTGAACTCATTCGCTATGTGTTCCGGCTGTGTAACAAATTTTTATCTTCATTAACAATTTCCGAACATTTTAAACTTTTTGTGGGCTTTAGTTTGGTGGTTTGGTTTAATAATTTTCCAAGCCGTTTTTGAGAGAATTGTCACAGTTCCTTAGTTTTTCATCAATTTTGTAGGTTTAAGCCCGCTCTTATTACTTTTTTTGTAAATTATTTTATTAATTCCTGTTGTTATAAAAATTGAATGATAAAATTTTATTTTTTTTCCTGGAAGTTAAAATACCGCGAGTAAATCCACGTAATTCTGTTTGGACAATTTTTTTTTTAACTCTACAGGTTTTTAAAGGACATGACAAATTCAGATAAAAGATGAATCTATTGTTGAATCCATTAAACATATCATCTAGGCAATTACAATCGTCCAGGAAATCCCAGGATTCCAACGCTCAAATCAAATCATTTCTTTATTGCTTTTAGACAATATATAACATTGTATAGCAGTCGTCATATATTCAAAACAGCAAATACTCTACACACTCACACACAGTCAGAACTTACATTTCACTCATATCACACTAACTTCACACTATCTTTGGATCCAGATTTTAAATTTTAGTAATTTAAGATATTTTTAAGATATCCCAGCGACTCATCATAAACTCCTCTAGCGAATTAAAATGCTTTTGACACCAACAGGCATTTGAGACGAGTTTTGAATTGAGTGTTGATTAGTTGCATTTTTTACAACTTTCAGGGAGCTTGTTGATTAAGCCGACGCCAAACCCTGATGCGGTAAATGCTGAGGATACCGCCAGTCTATGACTAATGGACTCTAAAGGTTGTCCCTGGCTCTAGTTTCATACTGTTTGATGAAAGTCCCTGCCCCGGACTAAAGTGCAATTTCGATTGACAGTACAGGATCACACGAAAACATATAGTGACAGGGCAATGTGAGTGCAAACCTAGCTCCCTAAAAGAGTCCCTACACGACTCTCTGTAATTCAACTTTGCAATAATTCTAATTGCCTTTTTTTGAAGCCTGAAAACGCGTTCCATCTTGTGTTTGGCACAGCTCCCCACAGTGTCAAGCCATTACGCAAATTGCGGATATATGAAGACCGAAATAGGCCGTCATTAAGACTTCAGGGGAAACAGTATTTAGCCCAGGCTTCGCAAGTGCAAATATGCCAGATAGTAATTCTAGAGCACATATATTGTTAACGTGGTTCGTCCCAGGTCAGACCTTGATCAATGTACATCCCCAGGTATTTCGTGGATCCAGTTTCCTCTAAAAGGACATCGTCCACAAATACAGCAGGTTGCCTTGCTTGCAAATTCCCCTTGGTCTTAGGCAGAAATTGATGACATTTGATTTTGATTGGTTCGTTTTCAAATTCCTGTCAGAAAAAATACTGAATGCATGAAGTCAGTTCCACAAATTTATGTGATTTCCAAATCTTGTGTAGGTTTTTCCTTTAAAGCAAATAGTCGTGTCGTTCGGCATACTAGAATCAGATCACCATGCTGGATCACTGAGTTAAGTCTACAGACGTAAACTAAAAAAAAGAATAGGCCCAAGAGTAGAACCCTGAGGGACACCGTGGGCTATTTTAATTTTACTAGAGATGGACATTCGAAATCTGCACGCATTGATCTCGATTCTTAAGATAAGAAGCAAGCCACGCGTTTGGCTGACCCCGAACGCCACATTTTTGTAACTGGTGCAACAGTGTTTCATGATTGCACACAGTCAAATGCTTTGGATATGTCAAGAAATATGCTGAGTAGCACTTGTTCCTCGCCTTTCCAAGCCATCAACAACATTGTTCAAAAGACTGTTTACAGTGTCAATTGTTGATCTTTTTTTCCTGAAGCCAAATTGTTCAGGATTTAGAAATTTCATTGCTTTCTAGAAAGCTTTCAAGTCTTTCACAGAAAACCTTTTCAAAAATTTTGCTGAAAACTGGAAGAATTGAAATTGGACGATAATTGCTGGTTTTGCAAGGATCGTCTTTTTTAAAAATCGGTATAAACTTTAGCTGTTTTTCAGTTTAAGAAAAGACAATTTATAAGATTTTCAAGGTTTGTAAAAAAAGGATTCGGCACATCCATTGGGTGATCTATACAACCCTACGATTGATATTTTTTCCAAGAGTGTTAGATATGATCTTAACACCACTGGCCTCAAAGTTTAGATCGGTAATGTGGATTAATTTTGAAATTTTCAAACTTCAATGGTGCTTTTACGAAAACTCCCACACCGCCCCCTTTAAAGTGCGTTCGACAAAAATTTGGATGCCAATTCATAATTTTGAAAAAATGTATTGTTTCAGATTTTGAAACCGTGTCCCGAGACAACAAATACATCAGGTTTGAGTTCGTTCACACATGAGCATTAGCTCATCTATTTTATTGGTTGCACATTGGGGCTTTTTGATGTACCAATATAAACTTTTCAGTTTGTTTTGAATTAGAAAACTTTTAAAATTTCGAGAGTTGGAGGTATTTTTTCTAAATTTTTAACTGGATCCTAAGTTTCTCCTACTCCAAACCTTTCTTTTCTTTAAACAGGAGTGTCGACAATTGAGTTTTTTTTGGTTAGAAAAGCGTCCATTTTCATTTTCCCTTTCAGTGAAGGTTCCTGCTACGGGCCGTCAAGCGTAGGTGTCAAAATTTTCCAACGCTAGATGTATTTCCATTCATGAATATTTTTGGTCGCATTACACGCGTTTGTATTGGAGCCCCGATGCCCCATCTCCATCCTGCGGACAATCGTCAATAAGAACCTCCTGCGCGAAATGGTTTTTTTTTTTTTCTGAGATGGCCGCATTCTAAACAGAAAACAGAGACATTCGAGATATTAGTAATTACGTTTTCGATGGCCATTCTTGTCAAAGCGGTTTACCCTAGTCGGCGAGCTCACTGACCAATTAAGCCCAAAAGAATTTAGAATGTCCCGTAGCCGCTGGGTTAAGGGGTTGGTTTGGTCTAGTACATTTATATTAAAGTCGCCAATTAAAATAAAATGAATATTTGTTTGAAAATAAAAAATTTTAAATCAAATCCAAACGCTGGAAAAAAGGAGTTACTGCAGCCATTGGGTGAGCGATACAATCCAATAATGTTTATCGTCCCAATAGATTTAGTATTTATTTTGACTCCCTCCGCTTCTAGGTCTAGTTCGGATTGTATAGTTGATACTTGAGCTGAGTATAATTTAGAGACATTTTTACAAAAATTGCTACAAAAAAGGCAGTTGTCTGTCTGGTGTACTGTTGTCGCTATCCGGAGCGGTCCTGGCACTATAGGCCGCCGAACACTCAAGCACTCGTCTGTCTGGTGTATTGCTGTCGCTACCGGAGCGGTCCTGGCACTATAGGCCGCCGAACACTCAAAGCACTCGTCTGTCTGGTGTACATATTGTCGCTACCGGAGCGGTCTTGACACGTTTGGCCGAACACGCAAACACTCCTAAATCTGGTGTATTGTTGTCGTCTATTGTAGCGATGCAAGGCTACTATGGGCGGCCGAACACTCAAGAACTGTACTGCCTGGTCTCTTGTTGCTTCAACCAAAGCGGTGCGTGCGTGGCACTATGTTCAGCCAAACACGTAAAATAATTTTCAAGTTACTTAATGAAGTGAATTAACGATGTGGTCAGTGGTAATCCTTGTCAACGAAAATATTAAGGTGTAGTATGGACACCAACATGACGACAGTGCCATAGAAAGAACTATATTTTGTTTTTTAAACTTCTTGCCTGTCCTTGAAAGTTATAACTTTGACACAAGTGTGTATTATCCTCTCGACAGACTAGTGGCACATGAAACAACATAGGCCGAAAGTAAATTACAATGGCTGAAAATATAGTCCTTTTTGGTCGAATTAGGACTTTTCAGACCAACGTCGTATTTATTTTTTTTTTGATCGGGATAATCAGGCAACCACTTTTACAGTGGCGTAAATGACAGACCAAAATTAGTTTGCAATGGTAGAAATACTCTAGGTTATGAGTGGGAAGTAGGCAGTTTTTGACGGAAGAAGACTTTTCAGAGGTACGAGATACATATAAACATTACAAAAATAACGGATTTTTAGAAGATTTTATCTAAAAAATAATGACACCAAAGTTATTTTAAAATCGAATAATAATAAAACCAGTTTTAGAGGAGATTTACTGTGACTAGACGTGGCCCATATTTTGAGACCTGCCGCTTATTCAGTGTTTGTATTGTTGGCTATTCTCTGAGAAAATTTTTTAATTCTTGAGAAAAAATTGCAGGTTCTTAAGATATTCACAGTTTAAAAGTTTTAATAGCTCCATCTTGAAAATACTAAAAGATAATTTCCATGATATATTTTTCTGTAAACAGGCCTTGTTTATCATGAACATTTGAGGCAAATTTTGTGTAATTTACTTAACTATTTTTAAAATTAAATATTTTTATATAAAAAACACACTACAGGACAGACAATTTGATAAAACTAAACATCGGAGGACCCAATGTTAATAACGTGAAATATGTTTGTCCTGACCTGAGTAATAACGTTCCATACCTTTATCCAGAGAGTTACGGTACACTCTTGGTATATTATACCCGGCAAACTTCTCAGGTGGTTTATCTACTCAATTAAAAATAATGAAAAAGGGTCCGCTAACGCTTTGTTAGGCGAGTTACGGTTAGTGGAAAGATCTCGCTTGTTTTCTAAAAAATTTAAAAAAAAAAAAAATTTGGGCAAAAGGGCAAAAAAAAAGGGATTAAAATTTTTTTTTTTAAAAAAAAATTTTTTTTAAATTTTTCCGGAAATTTTAAATTTTTTTTTTGGGGAAAAAAAAGGGAAAAAAAAAAGGGGAAAAAAAAAAACCAAAAAAAATGGGAAAATTTTTTTGGGGGGGAAAAAAAAAGGGGGGGGGTTTTGGGGTTTTAAAAACCTTTTTTTAAAAAATTCCCAAAAAATTTTTAAAGGGGTTTTTTTTAAAAAATTTTTTTTTAAAGGGTTTTAAAAAAAACCCTTTTGGAAAAATTTTTTCCCTTCCCCCCAAATTTTAAAAGGGCCCAAAAGGGGTTTTTTTTTTCCCAAAAAAAGGGGTTTTTTTAAAATTTAAAAACCCCCAATTTTTTTTTTTTTTAAAAAATTTTAAAAACCCCTTTTTAAAAAAAAAATTTTTTTTAAAAATTTTTTTTCTTTTTTTTTCCCCACCCCAAAATTTTTTTTTTAATTTTTTAAATTTTTTTTAAAAAAAAAAAAAATTTTAAAAAAGGAAAAAAAAATTTTGGGAAAAAAAATTTTTTTGGGGGTTTTGCCCGGGGGTTTTTTTTTTTTTGGGAAAAAAACCCCCAAAATTTTTTTTTTAAAAACCCTTTTTATTTTTTAAAAAAAAAAAAAAAACCCCCCCGGGGGGGGTTTTTTTTTAAAAAGGGGAAAATTTTTTTTTTAAAAAAAAAAAAAAATTTTTTTTTTTAAAGGGGAAAAAAAAAATTAAAATTAAATTTTGTTTTTTTTTTTAAAAAAAATTTTGGGGGGAAAAGGGAATTTTTTTTTTTTTAAAAAAAGGGGGGAAAAAATTTTTTTTTTTTTAAAAAAAAAATTTTTTAAAAAGGGGTTTAAAAAAAAAAAAAAAAAATTTTTTTTTTAAAATTTTTTAAATTAAAAATTTTTTTTTAAAAAAATTTTTAAAAGGTTATTAAAAAAAAAAAAATTTTTTAAAAAATTTCTTTTTTAAAAAAAAAAAATTTAAAAAAAAATTTTTTTTTTAAATTTTTTAAAAAATTTTTTTTGGGTTTTTTAAAAAAAAAAGGGGGGGGGTTTTTTTTAACCAAAAATTTTTTTTAAAAAAAATTTTTTTTTTTTTTTGGGGAAAATTAAAATTTTTCCCTTTTTTTTTTTTAAAAAAAAATTTTTTTTTTTTTTTTAAAAAAATTTTTAAAAATTTTTAAAAAGGGTTTTTTTTTTTTTTTAAAAAGGGGGGTTTTTTAATTTTTTTTTTTTAATTTTAAAAATTTTTTTTTTTTTTTTAAAACCCCAAAAAATTTTTTTTGGGGAAAAAAAAAAAAAAATTTTTTGGTTTTTCCCCCCCGGGGGTTTTGGGGGGAAAAAAAATTTTTGGGGGAAAAATTTTTTGGGGCCCCCAAAAAAAATTTTTTAAATTTTTTTTTTTTTTTTTTAAAATTTTCCTTTTTTTTTTTAAAAAAAAATTTTTTTTTTTTTAAAAAAAAATTTTCCCCCAAAAAAAAAGGGGGGGTTTTTAAAAAGGGGAAAGGAAAATTTGGTTTTAAAGGGTTTTTTTTGGGTTTTTTTTTTTTAAAAAAATTTTTTTTTTTAAAAAAAATTTTTTTTTTAAAAAAAAAAGGGAAAATTTTTTTTAATTTTTTAAAAATTTAAAATTTTTTCGTTTTTTTTAAAAATTTTTTTTAAAAAAAAAAACCCCTTTTTTTTTTTTTTTAAAAAAATTTTTTTAGAAAAAAAATTTTAAACCCCTTTTTAAATTTTTTTTTTTAAAAAAACCCCCCCTTTTTTTTAAAAAAAGAAAAAAAAATTTTTTAAAATTTTTTTTTCCATTTTTTCCAATTTTTTTTTTCCCCCAAAAAATTTTAAAAAAGGGTTTTTTAAAAATTTTTAAAAACCGGGAAGAATTTTTTTTTTTTTTAAAAAACCCCTTTTTTTTGGGAACCAAAATAAAAATTTAAAAAATTTTTTTTTTAATTTTTTTTTTAAAAAATGGAAAAAAAAAAAAAAATTTGGGGAGGTTTAAAAAAAGGGAAAAGGGGGTTAAAAATTTTTTTTTTTTGGGGTTTTTTTTTTTTTTTTTTAAAAAAAATGTAAAAATTTTTTTTTTTTTTTTTTTTAAAAATTTTTTAAAAAATTTTTGGGGTAAAAAATTTTTTAAAAAAATTTTTTTTTGGGAAAAAGGGGGGCCCCCTTTTTTTTTTTAAAAAATTTTTTTAAAAAATTTTTAAAAAAATTTTTTAAAATTTTTTCCAAACCTAAAAAAATTTTTTTTTGGGGAATTTAAAAAATTAAAATTTTTTCCCCTTTTTTTAAAATTTTTTTTTTAAAAAAATTTTTTTCATTTTTAATTAACCAAAAAATTAAAACTCTTTTTTCCAAAAAGGAAAAAAAAACCCCCTTTTTTTTTTAAAAGGGGAAAAACCCCCCCTTTTTTAAAAAAAAATTGGAAAATTAAAAACCTTTTAAAAAAAATTAAAAAAAAAAAAAAAAATTTTCCCCCCCCTTTTCCTTAAAACCCCCCCTTTTTTTTTTTTAAAAGGGGGTTTTTTTTAAAAATTTTTTTTTTAAAAATTTTTTTTTCCCTTTTCCTTGTTTTTTTTAAAAAAATTTTTTTTTTAAAAACCCCTTTTTTTTTTTGGGGGAAAAAAAATTTTTTTTTTTTAAAAAATTTTTTTTTCCCCTTTTGGGGTTTTTTAAAAAATTACTAAAAAATTTTTAAAAAATTTGGAAATTTTTTTTTTTTCCCCCCTTTTTTTTTTTTTTAAACCCCTTCCCCCCCCCTTTTTTTGTTAAAAAAAAAAAATTTTTTTCCCCTTTTAAAAAAAAAACCCCCCAAAAAACCCAAAAAAATTTTTAAAAAAAAAAAAGGAAAAAATTCCCCCCCCCCCAAAAAATTTTTAAAAAGGGGAAAAAAAAAGGGGGGGTTTTTTGGGGGGGGAAAAGGGAACCCCCCGGGAAATTAAAACCCCAAATTAAAAAATTTTTTTTTAAAAAAAAAAATTTTTTAAAAACCCCCCCCCCTTTTTTTTAAGAAACAAAATTTTTTTTTAAAAAAAGGGAAAAAAAAAAATTTTTTGGGGAAAAATTTTTTTTTTTTAAAAATTTTAAAAAAAAATTTTTTTTAAAAAAAAAATTTTTTTTTGGGGGGGGGTTTTTTTTAAAAAAATTTTTTTTTAAAAAAAATTTTTTTTTGGGGGGGGAAAAAAAAAAAAAAGCTTTTTTTTTTGGGGGGCCCTTTTTGGGGTTTTTTCCTTATAAAAATTTTTTTAAAAATTTTTTTTTTTTTTTTTTTAAAAAACCCCTTTTTTTTTTAAAAAACCTTGTTTTAAAAAGGGGTTTTTTTTTTGGGTTTTTTGGGAACCCCCCCAAAAAAAGGGAAAGGGAGGGTTTTTAAAGGTTTTTTTTTGGGGTTTTTCCCCCCTTTTTTTTTTTTTCTTTAAAAAAAAAAAAAATTTTTTTTTTTTTTAAAATTTTTTTTTTAAAAAAAATTTTTTTTCCCCCCCGGGTTTTTTTTTTTTTTTTTTTTTGGGGCCCCTTTTTTAAAAAATTTTAAATTTTAATAAAGGGGTTTTGGGGGTTTTTTTTTTCCCCCTTTTTTTTTTTTTTTTTTTTTTAAAAAATTTTTTTGGGGGGGGGCATTTTTTTTTACTTTTTTTTTAAAACCTTTTTTTTTTAAAAATTTTTTTTTTAAAAGGGGGAATCAAAAATTTTTTTAAATTTTGGGGGGTTTTTTTTTTTAAAAAAAAGGGGGGAAAAAAAAATTTTTTTTAAAAAAATTTTTTGTAAAAGGTTTTTTTTTTCCATTTTTTTTAAAAATTTTTGGTTGGGGGGTTTTTTAAAAAGGTTTTTTTTTTTGGGGTTTTAAAAAATTTTTCCTTTTTGGGGGGTTTTTTTTTTAAAATTTTTTTTTTTTTTTTTGGGGAAAATTTTTTTTTGGGAAAATTTTTTTTTTTTAGTTTTTGTTTTTAAAAAATTTTTTAAAATTTTTTTTAAATTTTTTTTAAAAAATTTTTAAAAAAAATTTTTTTTTTTAAAAATTTTTTAAAGGGGGTTTTTTTAAAAAATTTTAAAAAATTTTAAGTTTTTTTTTTTAAAAAAATTTTTTTGGGTTTAATTTAACTTTTAAAAAAAATTTTTTTTTTTATTCCTTTTTTTTTAAAATTTTTTTTTTTTTTCCCAATTTTTTTTTTTTTTAAATTTTTTTTTTAAAAAATTTTTTTTTAAAAAAATTTTTTTTAAAATTTTTTTTTTTTTTTAAAAAATTTTAAAATTTTTAAAAAAAAACCCCCCCCCCCCCCCCCCCCCCCCCAAAAATTTTTTTTCCCTTTTTTTTTTTTTTTCCCTTTTTTTTTTTTTTAAATTTCCCTTTTTTTTTTGGGAAAATTTGTTAAAAAAAAGCTTTTGGGGGGTTTTTTTTTTTTTTTTATTTTTTTTTTTTAATTTTTTTTTTTTTTTTTTTTTAAAAAAAAAAAAAAAATTTTTTTTTCCCCCCCTTTTTTTTTAAAAAAAAAATTTTTTTTTTTTAAAAATTTTTAAATTTTTTTTTTTTAAAAACCAGGGGGGGGTTTTTTTTCCCCCCCTTTTTCCCTTTTTTTTTGGGGGGGTTTTTTAATTTCCCAAAACCAAAAAATTTTTTTAAAATTTTTTAAATTTTGTTTTTAAAAATTTTTTTTAAATTTTTTTTTGGGGAAAAAAAATTTTTTTTTTTTTTTTTTAAAAAAAAAGGGGTTAAATATTTTTTTTTTGGGGTTTAAAAAAGGGGTTTTTCCCCCCAAAAAAAAAATTTTTCTTTTTTTTTTTTTTGGGAAAAAGGTTTTTTAAAAACCCCCCCCTTTTTAACCCCCTTTTTTAAAAAAAAAAAGGGGTTTTTTTTTTTTTTTAAAAATTTTTTTTTTAAAAAAAAAAAAAATTTTTTTTTTTTTTTAAAAAAATTTTTTTTTAAATTTTTTTAAATTTTAAAATTTAAAATTTTTTTAAATTTAATTTTTCTTTAAAAAATTTTTTTAACTTAATTTTTTAAAAAAAACCAAAATTTTTAAAAGGGGTTTTTTTTTTTAAAGGGTTTAAATTTTTTAAAAAAAAAAAAAAAAAAATTTTTTTGGGGAAAAAAAAAGGGGGGTTTTTTTGGGGAAAAAAAATTTTTTTTTTTTAAAAAAAAAACCCTTTTTTTTTTTAAAAATTTTTTTTTTTAAAAAATTTTAAATAACCCTTTTTTGGGGGAAAAATTTTTTAAAAAATTTTAAAAAAATTTTAAAAAAACCTTTTTTTTTTTCCCCCCCCCCCGGGGTTTTTTAAAAAAAAACCCCTTTTTAAAAATTCAAAATTTTTTTAGGGGCCCAAAAAAGTTTTAAAAAAAAATTTTTTTGGGGGGGAAAAAAAAAAAAAATTTTTTTGGGAAAAAAATTTTTTTTTTAAAAAAACCAAAAAATTTTAAATTTTTTTTTTACAAAATTTCCTTGGGAAGGGTTTTTTTTAAAAAGGGGTTTTAGGGAAAGGGGGGGTTTTTAATACCCCCCAAAAAAAAACCCCTTTTTTCCCCCTTTTTTAAAATTTTTTGGGGAAAATTTTTTTAAATTAAAATTTTTTTAAGGGGGGAAAAAAAAAAAAAATTTTTTTAAAAAAAAAAATTTTGTTTTTTTAAAAATTTTTTTTAAAAATTTTAAATTTTTGGAAGGGAAATTTTTGGTTTTTTTAAAAAAAAATTTTCCTTTTAAAAAATTTTTTTTTAAAAATACCAATTGAAAAAAAATTTTTAAAAAAAAAACCCTTTTTTTTTTTTTTTAAAAAAAAAATTTTTTTTAAAAAAAATTTTTAAAAAAAAAAAAAAACCCCAAAAAAAAATTTTTTAAAAAAAAAAACCTTTTAAATTTTTAAAATTTTTCCCCCCCAAAAAAAAAATTTTTTTTGGGTTTTAAAAATTTAAAAAATTTTTTTTAAAAAAAATTTAAAAAAAATTTTATTTTTTAAATTTTTCCAAACCCAAAATTTTTTTTAAAAACCCCCCAAAAAATTTTTTAAAGGGAAATTTTTTTAAAAAAAATTTTTTTTAAAACCCGGGGCCCAAAAAAAAAAAAAAATTTTTTTTTTAAAAAAAAAAATTTTTTTAAAAAATTTAAAAAAAAAAATTTTTTAAAAAAAATTTTTTTTTTTAAAAAAAAAAAAAAAATTTTTTTTTCCCCCCAAAAAAAAAACCCCCCCAAAAAAAGGTTTTTTTTTTTGGGTTTTTTTAAAAAATTTTAAAAAAATTTTATGGGGGGGAAAAAATTTAAAATTTTTATTTTTTTTTTCCCAAAAAATTTTTTAAAATAAAAAAAATTTTTTAAAAATTTTGGGGGGTTTGGGGGAAATAATTGTTAAATTTTTTTAAACCGGGGGAATTTTTTTTAAAAAAAATTTTTTTTTTTGGGGGGTTTTAAAAAATTCCCCCTTCCCCCCCAAAAAAAAAAAAAGGGGGTTTTTTTTTTTTTAAAAAAAATTTTTTTTTTAAAAAATTTTTTTTTTAAAATTTTTTTTGGGTTTTTTTTTAAGGAAAAAAATTTTTTTTTTAAAAAATTTTTAAATTTTTTTTTTTTTTAATTAATTTTTTTGGGGGGAAATTTTTTTTAAAAAATTTTTTTTTGGTTTTCCTTGTTTTAAAAAAGGGGGAAATTTTTTTGGGGTTTTTTTTTTCCCCCCCCAAAAAAATTTTTTAAAAAATTTTAAAAAGGGAAAAAATTTAATTTAAAAAAAAAAAAATTTTTTAAAAAAAAAATTTTAAATTTTTTACAAAAAGTTATTTTTTAAAAAAAATTAAAAAATTTTTTAAAAAAATTTTTTTTAAAAAATTTTAAAAAAAATTTGGTTTTTTTTTTTGGGGTTTTTTAAATTTAAGTTTTTTTCCCCCCCCCCAAAAATTTTTTTTTAAAAAATTTTTTTTTTTTAAAATTAAAAAGATTTTTTGGGGGTTTTTTAAATTTTTTTAAAAAAAATTTTGGAAATTAAAAAAAATTCATTTTTTTTGGAAAAAAAAATTTAAACCCCAAAAAAAAAATTTTTAAAAAAACCCAAAAATTTTTAATTTTTTTTCCCTCAAAATAAAAAAAAAAAATTTTTTTAAATTTTTTTTTTTAAAATTTTTTTTTTTTTTTTTTCCAAATTTTTAAATTTTTTTGTTTTATTTTTTTTTTTTAAAAAAAATTTTTTTGTTTTTTTTTTTTTTTTTTTTTTTTTTAATCTTTTTTTGGGGTTTAAAATTTTTTTTTTTTTTTTTTTTAAAAGGGGTTTTTTTTTTTTTTTTTGGGGGAAAAAAAACCCTTTTTTTCCCTTTTTTTAAAAATTTTTTTTTTTTTTAAAAAAATTTTTTTTTTTTTAAAAAAAAAAAAAAAAAAATTTTTGGTTTTTTTTTAAAAAAAAAAAAAAAATTTTTAAAAATTTTTTTTTTTTTTTTTTTTAAAAAAAATTTTAAAAAATTTTTTTTTTCCCAAATTTTTTTTCCCAAAATTTTGGAAATAAAATTTTCAAAAAAAAAAAAAATTTTTTTTTTCCCCTTTTTAAAAAAAATTTTAAGGGAAAAAAAAAAAAAAAAAAAAATTTTTTTTTAAAAAAAAAAAAAAAAAAAAAAAATTTTTCCCGGGTTTTTTAAAAACCCAAAAAAAAAACCCCTTTTCCCCCCTTTTTTTAGGGGGAAAAATTTTTTTTTTTAAAATTAAAAAAAAAAACCCCCAAAAATTTTTTTTTCCCAAAAAAAAAACCCCCCCAAAATTTTTTAAAAATTTTCCCCCCCAATTTTTAAAAAAAAAAAAAACCCCCCCCTTAAAACCCCCCCCCCCCTTTTTTCCCCCCCCCCCCCCCTTTTTTTTCCCCTTCCCCTCCCCCCCCCCCCCTTTTTTTTTTTTCCCCCCCTTTTTTAAAAATTAAAACCCCAAAAAAAAAAAATTTTAACCCTTTTAAAACCCTTTTCCCCCCCCAAAAAACCCTTTTTTTCCCCCCAAAATTTTTTCCCCAAAAAATTTTTATTTTTTTTTTAAAAAAAAAAAAAAAAAAACCCAAAATTTTTTTAAAAAAAAACCCCAAAAAAAACCCCCAATTTTTTTAAAAAAAACCCCCAAAATTTTAAAAAAATTACCAAAAAAATTTAAAAAACCAACCCCCCCCAAAATTCCTAAAAAAAACCCCCCCCAAAAAACCCCAAAAAAAAATTTTCCCCAAAAAACCCCCCCCCCCCCCCAAAAATTTTCCCAAAAAAATTTAAAAAAAAAAAAATTTTTTTTCCCAAAAAAAAAAAAAATTTTTTTTTAAAAAAAAAACCCCCCCCCCCCAAAAAAAAAAAAAAAAAAAAATTTTTTTTTTTTGGGGGGGAAAAATTTTTTTTTTTAAAAATTTTTTTTTTAAAAAAAAAAAGGGGAAAAGGGGGGGGAAAAAAAAAAAAAAAAAAAAACCCCCCAAAAAAAAAATTAAAAATTAGGACGGACCAAATTTTAATCTGGGCCCCCCTTTTGGGAAAGTTTCAAAATTAAACCAGAATAAATTTTTGGAAGATGGGGGCCCTTTTGAAAGGGAGAATTTCCCAATTTAAAAAATTAATAAAAACATTTAATTTGATGTACTACTAGGGGCCTAAAACCCCTCAAAAAATTTTTTCCAAAAACTTTCCCACCCCTTACCCCTACAAAAAAATTTTTAAACCAAAATTAATTTTTTAAATTAGAATATAACCCAAATTTTTTTCCCCAAAACCAATTTTTAAATTCCCCAACCAAATTAACCCTTTTTTCCCCCCCTTATTTTTCAAAAAAATAATAAAATAAAAAAATTTTTAAAAAAAAAAAAAAAATCCCTTTTAAAAATTTCAAAAAAACTTTAAAAACCCAACATTTTTAAAAAACCTTAAAACAAACCCTTCCCCCAAAATATTTAAAACATTTTTAAACCCCCAAAAATTTTCCCTAAAGATTTCCCCTTTAAAAAAACCCAAACTTTTTAACCCCTTCTGGGTCTTCCATAAATATGCTTTCACTTTTTTTTTGCTTTCTCAGTACACCATTTTTGGGTTTTTTAAAGACCACTCAAATTTCAATTTTATTAATGTGTTGTTTTAGATTAAATAAAGTTTTAAGGGGGAAAAACCATTTTTAAGTCCATGGAATTAAAAAATTTAAAACAATTTAAAAAAATTTTTTAAAAAAATTTCCCCCTAAAAAATTCTTGAATCCGCATTTAGGAAAGCTTTAAAGTGCCAAAACAATGTACTTAATTTTAAAAATTGTTTCTACAAAAAGTACTGATTTGTTTAAAAAGCCAAATTTTTCTTTTTTCTTTTAAATGGTGGGTTTTAAAAGGATACTTAATTTGATGTAAAGAGATCCGAAATTATAAGATTTAGTTTAACCTTTAAAAAACTTCCATGTTGTCATTAGGGCTTGTTTGAGTTTTAAATTTTTTTCTGTATTGCTTTTTTTTTATAAATTTATTTTGGGTTTAAACATTTTTCCAAAGGTTAAATATGAAGTGAAAAAAACACAATACCCTTTATTCCAGTCCTGTAAATGTTTTAAAATTTTATTAAAATTTTAAAAAATTTAATGTAGTTTGTTGGTAAGGGAAAACCCCCCGGGAAACCATTTTTAAAAATTTTTTAAATTTAAAAATCCATATTTTTCCTCAAAAAAAATCTAAAGGGAAAATCAATGTGATTTGAAAGAAAAATTTTAAATTTCGAAATTAAATAACAAAAATCCCTTTTAAATTCCAAACAAATAACCAAATTCCCCCAAAAAAAAATTAAACAAAATAATTTTAAAAACCCCCCCCCCAAAAAAATTTAACACACCCAAAAAAACCCCTTTAAAACTCTTAACATAACCCCCAAAATTAAACCCCAAAAATTTCAACCAAACCCCAAAACCCAAAAAAAAATTTAACCTTTCCCAAAAACCCATTTTCCCATTAAACCCCCAAATTAAAAATTTAAGCAAAAATCATTTAGGGGTTAGCTTTTTAAAAAGTTTGAAATCAAAAAAATTCGATTACAAATTTGCCCAAATAATCAAGGTGGGTTCAAAAAACCCCACTATAAACCCGATCTACAGAACAGGTTCAAATTTTTAAAAATAAAAACTCTCTTTAAAAGTTTAAAAAAAACTGCAGCCATAAACAAAAAATTTTTGAAAAAAATTTATTTTGTGTGTAAATTGGAGTTTTAAAAAAATTTAAAACCTCATTTCGTGGGGGGTAAAATTTTTTAAATTTAATTTTCCCAAATTTAATTGAAAAACTTACTACAATACTAATAAAACCCAAAACCAAACCCCTTTTTAACTAAATAAATAAAACCCCTATATTCATTCCAAAAAAATTTTTTTTTAAAAGGTTTAATTTATTTGGTTTTGCTTAAAAAAAGTGTAAAATGTATTTTATGTACGCAAGTGTCCGTTGTTATGTATGCTTTTATATGACAACTTTTTATTAACATAATATAGAAAAATTTTTTTTGTTGTTTTTAGATAAAAATTTTTAAAAACTAAATGTTTTTATGTGCTATTTCATTGTAAAAATTCTTGCATTTGTTTGTTTAATTAGAGGAAATTTCTGAAGGGAAACTAAGTGAATTTTATTATGCTTATTTGATTTTTTGTTAGGAAAAGGTAATTGGGTCAAACTTTTTTTAAAAATTTACTTTTACTTTTAAATTAAAATTTTTTCCCATTTCCTGTTCCCTTTAAATTTTATTTAAAAAAAATAAATTTTTTTTCCCCAACAAAAAAAACCTTACCCAAATTTCTATTTTTGTTTTAATAAACCCAAAATTTTTAAAATTTGTTTTTTTTTTAAATTTCTTTAAATTTAAAAACCAATTAACCCAAAAAACAAATTTTAAAAATTTTTTCCTTTAAACAAAATTTAAACTTTTTTCCAAATTTTAAAACAAAAATTATTTTTAAATCCAAAAAATTTGGGCCCCTTAACCCTTTTAAAATTTTTTAAAGCTTATAAACCCATTCCAATTTAAAAATTTCCAAAGACACTTAAATTTCCCACACTTTGGGGGAAGGGTTGGGCCCCAAAAATTTTTAAAAAATATTTTTAGGGAAAAAAACCCCAAAATTTTTTTTTTTATTTAAAAAAAACTAATTTAATTGTTTTTAGTAAATTAAAAAGCTTTTTAAAATTAGTTTTTTTTTCTTTTTCCTTTAAACTTTTTTCTTTTAAATTTAAAAAAAAATTAAAAACTTTCTTTATTTTTTGGTTTAATTTTGCAAATTTTTGGGTTTTTTTAATTTTCCCAAAAGTTTTTTTTAAAGGGGCCAAAAAGGGGGTTTGGATTTTGACCCAAAATTTGCAATAGAACCCTTGGGGGGGGTTGGGGTTTTTTTTCGGGGGTTAAAAGGCGATGGAACCCTTCCGGGGCCCCCCTGGGGCGGCACTTTCGGGGAGGGGAAAATTGGGGGAACCGCTGGGCGGAATTAGGAAGGGGGGGACCCCTTTTGGGGGGGTTGGTACTTCTAGCCTTTTAGCTAACCAAGGCTTATGATTTCTGCCAAAGGAATTTGAAATTCTAATCTAGGTTGTGGTGTTGTTTTGGGCAAAAAAAATTTTTTTCCTTGTAGAAATTTGATATGAAATTTTTCGGGATATTCAGGATTCCCCTAAAATAGGCCCCATTTGGGCCCCCCTTCTTTTTTTCCTACTGCAAGGTATTGAGCTGACATTTGGTCCCAAAAAATCCCAAATCCTCCTTTAGGCTTTTTGTAGAAGTGGGTTTTATCTCCCGGGTTTGCTTTGTAAAGGGGGGGGAAAATTTCCCCGGTGATATTTGACAAAAAAAGGATTACATTTTTCCCTTTTTTTTGGTGCAAAAGACAACCCTGGTAAATTCTCTATCAAAAGCAAATTTTTCGTTTTCCCCAGGGGTTTGATTGCCAACATTTTTGATATTTATGAGGGTTTTTTTTTTGCGTAATGTTGGCCATTGTCCAAATTGTAAATTTCTCAGCTTTTTCATTGAAAAGTGGAACTTTAAAATAAACCAATTATCTACCGGTAAATTTTAATTTTGGCCCCGTTTGTGTCTGAAGTTTTTCTTTAAAAAAATAATAAGCCTTCGGTTGTTGCCCGTGTCCCTTTTTCTTTTTTCCCGTATTTGGGGGAAGGTTTATTGGGGATTTGGTTTGGGGGGTTCATGACTAGCTTTTTAAAATTTTGCAGGGGGGTTGGGGGGGTACTTTCGAATTTTGTTTTCCCCCAAAAGCAAAGGGCTTTTTCATCAATACAAAAATTTTTTGGGCCCCGGGGTTTTTTTCCCCCTTTGGGGTTCCCCTAAATTTGTCCCAAAATTCTTTAATCAGTGCAAGAGGGTCAGTCTTTTCCCAGCATTTTCGAGTTGACCTTTCATTTAAATTCAGTGTTTTTATCAAAAAAACATAATTTTGCTAAAGGCATTTTTTGTTGGGTAATGCGAAAAGCCTCTAGTTTCTGCCAAAAAAATTTTTTGAGATGTGTGGTTTTGATTTAATGCTCCCCAAAATAAATTTCGAGTCCCCCAAAAAGGCCCCAATTTTCCCGATCAGTAAAATATCTTTGGTTTAAAAATTTTTATTTTGTATTTTTTTTTTCTGCACTGAAATTTCTTCATTTGTGTGTTTAAAAATTAAATTATTATGGTATTCCCCACAAATAAAGAAAAAAAACTTGCAGCGTTTTTGTAACACCACAAGCCGCTCCGGTTTGGGCAAGATCTCATTGGGGAACTATGGTTTTTCTAGGTGTTCGGGCCCCGCTCTTTTTGGGGGGGGTTGCGACCCAAACTTTTAAATTTTTTTTCCCCAAACGTTGTTTTTTTTATGAACAATTTTAATTTCAGGCAATTTTTTCATTGTTTTTCCCTACCCTTTTATTTTCCCTTTCCCCTTTTTCTTTCTGGAACAGTCGCCTGCAAACGGAATTCCCCGGCTGCGATTTTAAATTAAAAAAAGTTTTTTCTTTTTTCGTCCCTGGTTGGTTTTTTCTCCCTTTCCCCTTCTCGTAAACTGAAAAAATTTGGGGGACGTGTTGTTTTGGCCATCGGGTGAAAAACGTAAAGGGGAGGGGAAACTTTTTTCCTCAATACAGTCAATTTTTACATTTTAATATCTGTTTTTCTCAAAGTCATTAGTCACGGGTTTTTCCCGATTATAGGCCCGAATCCGGGCCCCCGATTTGCAAGTTCTGCTAAAACGTCCCTGTTTTTGTGAGTGTTTTATTTCCAAAAAACTGTAGGTTAAAACCCCTGTTTAAAAAAAAAAAATATTGAAGAAATTTAAAACAAAAAAATAACAATAATGCACTTGGGGTGAGAAAATTACACCCAAAAACTACATGGGGTTCTGAGTGCCCCCCAAAACCCCCCCTGCAGCAGGAAAAAAAAAAGGGGGGGTGCTTTAAAAAAGACAACAAACGACTGATTGGGCAGTCAAGGAAGTAAAAAACGTTCCCTGGGCCAAATGGGGGGGGTAAGGGTTGCCACTACAAATTTAAGCAAAACGGGAAAATTTGGGGGGGGGAAATTTAATACCCCGGTTTTTTGGGTTCCCGGGGAGATGAAATTGATTATTTTAGTCTGTACATTATTTTATACTTACGATAAATTTTTTTTTTGAAGTTCATTTCTTTTGGGGGGCAAAATTACAATTGATGGGGTTTTTTGTCCCCCCATGGACTTTGGTTGAAAGTTCCAAAAAATTGGGTTAAAATTTTGCTGTAATTTTTTTAGTTTTAAAAAGTGTTTGGGCTTTAATTCCAAAAAGCACCTTTTCATACTTGGAGATCTTAGACCATTTTTATGATATTTAAAAAATCATTTCCAATAAGTATTCCCCTTTTAAATTTGTAAAAATTTCAAAAAATCTCATGCTCCAAAACTGATGGTTAAAAAAAAGGGAATTTTTTTAAAACCAAAAAAGAAATGTGGGGACCCGGAAAGGGCCTTTTCCTTTAAATCCCCCCAATAAATGGATCCCCCAAGCCCACTTAAATAAATTTAAAAAAAAAATTAAAAATAAAAAACATAAAAATTTTTCACCAAAAATTTTTAGGGATTTTCAGTTTTGTGTTGAATTTTTTAGAAATAACCCTTCCGAATTGACCCTCAAATTAAATTTTGTTCCTTAAAAAAAAAAAAACACAAAATGTCAAAATCAAAATTTTAACGCCCTTTTTATAGAAAAAATTTATTTTTAATTTCCCGAATATTTTTCCTAAATTTAAAAATTTGGGAGGAGGTTTTGCAAATTTTCTCAAAGGAGGGTTTTTAAGGGGGGGGGGCGCTGGTTTTTCCAATGTTGTTTTAACTTGGGCAGGACAAATTTTTTTTGAATTTTTTGTTTAGCTAAATTTTAAAATAGAAAAGTATTGTTTTTTTTTAGCAGGAGTTTATAGAAAAAAAACCCCAAATTTTAAAAATAAAAAAATTTTTTTGGGTGATTAAAATTTTTTTTATAGAATTTTTTTGTAGCAAAAGGGGCAAAAAAAATTTTAAACATTACAGGAGGGTTTTAACATTAAAAATTTTTAAATGAATCTTTAAGAGACAAAAGGGAAATTTTAAGGAAAATTTAAAAATCGCCTGGAAGAGGTTTTTTAATTTTATTTTCCTACTAGAGTGGGCCCCCAACATTTTTAAAAACCCATATTTGATAATTTTTTTTTACAAATATTAATAAAAAAGAAATTTTAAAATCTCAGGAATTATAACGCCTTATTGCCTTTATGCACCCAAATGCTCGAAAAATTCTGCAAAAACCCCAAAAAAAAATGGGAAAAACCCTTTAAATTTTGTTGGAAGGGGCAAATTTTTTATTAAATTTAAAATGGTACTTTTTAATCTTTTTTTGGAAAAAAAAAGATTGGCTCCCAGTCCTTTTTTACTAAAAAGTCAATTTAAAAAAAATGATTGTTTTTGGGCAGTATTTAAAATTACTTTTTTAAACCCTTTTTTTTCCCCTTACACAAATTAAAAAAAAAAAAAATAAAAAGGGACATTGGATTTTCACAAGATTTAGGGTTTAAAAAAAAAGAAATAAAAAGTCTTAGTAAAAAAAGTTTTAAAAGGGTTAAAAAAATTGATAATTTAAAAAAAGGGGTTTTTTAATAAGTTAAACAATACCCAAATTTAAAATTTAATGTAAAAAAAATTATTTTGATACCAAAATCAAAAAAAAAAGGAAAAAAAATTTGTAAAACAACATGGCCCCAAAAATTTTTAAATAAAGAAAAAAAAAAGAATAAAAGTAAATGTTGGAAAAGGGAATTTTGTACTAAAAAATAAAGAATCAAATTTTTAGTGATCCATCTCTTATTGCAATTCTTTTTAAAGATTTTTTATAAAAGTTTACAAGCCTTTTCCTGTTTAAAAGGGTTTCCTTCAGTACAGCCAAAAAAATGACAAAAAGTGAAATCACAAAATGGTAAAAACTTTTTTAAAATTTTAATGCCCGCCCTTTTACTGAAACAGGGAAATTTATTCAAAATTTTTGACTCTCTCAAAAAAATATCGTTATTTGGTTTGATGGGGTTTTCCAAATGAAATTGTTTAAAATTTTTTAAACATTCCTTAAGTAAACCCCTTTTTTGATTTAAAAAATTTTTTTTCTCATTACAGGGGATATTTCCCGACAAATTAAAAAATTTCCAAAAGGTTTTCCCAGTCTTCAAAAAAGGGGTCAGCAACAGATATTCAAAATTATCGTTTCCCAAATTTTAATTTTCCATCCAAACTCAAAAATTTTTTAAAGGAAAAATGTTCATAGGTTAGTCAAACATTAAGGTTTAAAGAATTTTTTCCCCCAAAAACTAAAAAATTTTTAAAAAATAATTCTTAAATTAAAAAAAACCCCCCAAAAATTTAAATTCACAATTTTTTAATAAATCAAAAAATTACAAAAAAAAAAATGTAAAAAATTTACAAATCTGTTCAAAACTTTAATAAATATTAAAAAACCCCCTTTTTCCATAATTAAAATTTTAATCAAATAACACCTCTTAAAATAATTTTAAAACATTTCTTTCCAAAAAACAATTAAAGTTTTGGATCCCCAAATAAAATAACAAAAAATTTAAAAAAATTTCCCCCTTCCCCCCAAACCTTTAAATTTTGGGAAAAAAAATAATCAAATCTATTTTTCCCCCTTTATTAATTTAATTTTTTCAAATTAAAAACCCCCCCAAAAAAAACCCCCCCCAAATATTCTTAAAAAAACAAAAACCCACCCCCTTTTTTTCCCCCAATACCCCAAAACCCCTTAAATTTTATTTCCCCCCCAAAAAAACCAATTTCCCCCCAAATTATTTTAAACCCCTTTCCCCCAAAAATTAAAAATAAAAATTTTATTAAAAAAACATTTAAACTAAATAAAAAAAAAACAAAACCTTTATTTTCTTTATTACCCCCAAACCCCCAAAAAAAATCCCCCCCCTTAATATCCAATAAAAAAAATATTCCCCATTTCCCCCAAAATTTCCCCCAAAAAAATTTCCCCAAACCAAACCCCTAACAACAAACCTTACTAAAATTTTTAAAAAAACCCCCCCCTTTTAAAATACAATTCCCCAAATTATGACTTATTTAAGATTCTTTATTTTTTTTCCCCATCAGCCAAAAATTCTTTTTAAAAGCCAAAAATTCAATTTCCCCTAATTCATTAATAATTTTTAAAAATTAAAACACCAAAACAAAATTTTTTAAAAAAAAACCCCCCCCCCCCAAAAAAAACCCCCCCCTCCCAAAAAATTTAAAAAAAAATAAAAAAAACTTTAAAAAACCCCCCAAATAAAAAAAATATTTAACAAACAAAAACCTTTACCCCCCTTTTAAAAATTAAAATTTTAAATTCCTCACCCTTTTAAATTTCCCCCAAAATCATAAATAAAACATTAAAAAAAAAAAAAAATTAACCCTAACAAAAATTTTAAAAAAAAAAACCCCCCTTTTTAAACAATAAAAAAATTCCCCAATTCCCCAAAAAATTAACAACAATCCCCCCTTTAAAAAATTCCCCCCAATAACCCCAATTTTTAAAAAAATATTTTTTCCCCCAAACCCCCCAAAAAATTTTCCCAAATTTTAACAATTTTTTTAACCCCCCAAAAAAAAAAAATTTTTTTCCCCCTTAACCATTTAAAAAAAAAAAAATTAATAAAATTAAAAAATAAAATTAAATTAATTTTTAAAAAAAATATTAAAATTTCCCCCCCCAAAAAAAAAAACCCTTAAAAATTAAAAATTTCCATTAACCAAAAAAAATTATCAACCCTTCCCCCTTATCTCTTTTCCCCCCTTTTAAAAAAAAAAATTTTCTTAAAATAAACACCTTTTTAAACCCCAAAAATTTTAAATCCCAAACAAAACCCCCCCCCAACCACACTTTCAAAAACAAACCCCCCAATATTTAAAAAATTCCCAAAAAACAAAAACCAAATTTACAAAAAATTTAAAACCACTAAAAATTTTTAAAAAAAACCCTTCAAATTAAAACAAAAAAACCCCCTTAACCACCCCCTTTAAAACCCCCCCAAAATTTAATTCCCCCCAAAAATCCAATTAAAAATTTTTTTTCCCCCCTTTAAAAAAATTTAAAATTCCCCCCCCAAAAAAACCAAAATTAAAATAAAAAAATAATCCCCTCCCTTAAATAACCCCCCCCCACAATAACCCCCTAATTCCAAAAACCCCCCTTTTTTCCCCCAAAAACCCCCAAAAATTAATTAAAAAATTAACCCCCCCTAAATAAAACCCCCTTACCCCCAACCCCTTAAACCCCAAACCTTTTTTAAAACACCCCCAAAAAAACAATTTTTAAAAAAAAAAATTCCTTCTTTTTAAAATATTTATTTTTCCCCCCCCCAAAACTAAATTCCTTTTAAAACCCATCCAAAAAACCCTTTCCCCCACCCCCCAAAAAACACTTAATTAAACCCCCCATTTAAAAACCCCCAAAAAAAAATTTTTTCACAATTTTTTTCTAAACTAAAACCCCCAAAAACCCCCCATTAACATAAAAATAATAAAAATTACCCAAAAAATCCCCCAATATTTATACAAATTTTTTTTTAAAAAAAAAAAAAAACCCCAAAAAAAATTTTATAAAATTTTAAAAAACCAATTTTTTTAAAATTCCAAAAACCAAATTTCCCCTTAAAAATTTTATAAAAAAACAATAATAAATTTTAAATTAAATTTTTCCCCTTAACCTTTTAAAATTTAAAATTTTTTAAACCCCCCCCAAAACAACCTCTAAAAACCCCAACCAAAAATTTTTCATCCCCCCCAAATTACCCAACCCAAAAATCCTTTCCCCCCCTATCCCCCAAAAAACCCCCCAAAATTTTTAAATTAATATTTTAAAAAATTTTTAAATTTTAAAATTTTTTATTATTGGGAAAAAAATCAAAAATTGTTTTTTTAAAGGTTTGGTTTTACCTTTTTTTTTAAAAAAAAAAGGGAATTGTTCCTTTAAATTTTTTCTTTTGGTTCCCCATTTACTCAAAACCTGAAAAGTAGGGGATTTATTTTAAAACATTGCCAAAGATTCAGCTAGTAATAGTATAGTGAAAAATGAAAAATTATTTTTTAAATCATTATTTAAGTAATAAACGTACCTGATAATATTAGTGAGTTTAGCCCTTAAATATGTAAACCGAAAGTGTTGTTATAGTATAGTAAGCAATTAGCACCAAAAAAATTATGGATCACTTTGATTGACAAAGCCCTTGTAAAGAAACAGTATCTTGTTTTGTTTCTTCTTTAACATTTTAATTAATAATGTTTACACTTGGGCATATTCCTGATGTTTTAAAATCAACAAAAGTCCTCCTTAAAAAAAGGAGGAAAGGAATTATGGACTTTTGCTATTTTTCCGGTTTTATCAAAAGTGTTTAAAATAATTTTTGTTTGATAAGCAGTTAATCATTTTTTAGAAATGAAAAGCTACTTTGCAAGAGCAGTTGGTTTCCGAAAAAGGTTCACTACAAAAACATCATTATTTCATTAGTTGATAAGTTCTTGATTGCTATGAAAAAAGGACTTTGCTGCAATAACATTACAGATTGTAGGACTTTAAATCGAGTTCTCATCAAAATACAATAAAAAATTAGAACATTACAAAATTAAGGTGTGGCTTTAGCCTTATTTAGCTCTTTATATTAGGTTTCGTAGTAGTTTAGAAAATGAATATCTTGTTAAAGTCTGTAACTTTTGGAGTCCCACAAGGTTCTGTTTTGGGCCCTTTATTGTTTTGTGGGAGGTCAATGATTTGAGTGCAATTTTTCCCTGTTTAATGTTGTTTTTATGTGATGACACCATTATGACTACTAGGAATACAATTATAAAACAGCTTGTGGGAAGACTGTATGTAAGTTAAAACCAGAATGTAATAGAGAAAATGGCTTTCTGCAAAATAACTTAATTTTAAATAAAAGATAAGACAGGGTACTGTATTATTTAGTATTATTGGAAGCTCCTAATGTGCAAAAGGCAGAACTGTATCCTAAATATTTAGGCTTAACTTTTGATCCAATGTTAAAACTGGCACCAACATGTAATTACAGTTAAAAACAAACTCAGTTCAAGTATATTTGCATTGAAACATTTATGTGCGAATTAGAACAGGCTTCTCTCATACAAAGCATATTATGGGCTATACCATTGCCGTTTTATCTATGGTTTTAATTGCTTGGGGGGATCATTTCCCATGCAAAAGAAGTTTTTATTTTCCCAAAGAGTGCTATCAGAACATGGCAGGAGTAGACAAGTTTCATAGTTGTAGATACATTTTCCTACATCTTAAAATTTTAACATTATTTTCTTTGTTTATTCAACAGTTTTTGTTTTACCTTAAAATCAATTTGGACCAAGTAAGTCATAGAAAAGGCATCCTTAGTTACAACACAAGACCCTGTCTGTATTAATCTGCCTCAAGTTAGACTGGTTAAGCTGACAATAGCCTCATGAGAATAGCTATTGGTTATTTAATAATTTAAACCACTAGAGATTAAGACAACTTAGATAAGGATTTTAAACATAAACTTAATAATTTTCTCTATAAAAAGATCGTTTTATTCTCTGGTAGAATATTTTGACAAGGCTTGGATGTAAATGGACTTTGTGTTGTTATTCTCTCGTATAATAATAGTTGTGACGTGCCAATATATTTCTTGAAATGTTTTCTGGAAAAATAAGTTCTTTATATTCTTATAAAAGGTGGGATGGAGCAGTTCTTTGATTACTGTTTCCTACTATAACAAGTCCCCTTTTGGTCATAGGAGTGTCAAGGAAACATTGGATATCAGATACTAACAAGTACTATTGGCACTAGCCAAGATAACATCTCACTTTTTGTTACTTAATTTGGCCTTCAAGTTGGTTTTTTTATATTTGTTTTTTATAATATGTATTAACAAAAATTTTAGTTAGTTTTTGTTCAAGCAAACCTTTATAAAATATAAAATAAATATTCTTGAAGAACATGCATGACAGTGTTGTCAATGTAATCCAAGCAGGTCAACCAAGCCATTGATTTGAATTATTATTATTATTTTTGTTGTTTACTTCAGGTGTTTGATTTTCATGTCAGTAGTTATGTTGATGTTGTGTTTTGTTATGGCTTTACTTAAACAATGTAAAGTGTGTTTCTGTCCGTGATTAACATTTATGGTTAATGAAAGGATTTTATTAGGAAACTGTGAAACAGATAAAAGGGTAAATCCAGTCAAGGTTAATTGTATCATTTTTGTCACTCCAAAATTGCCTAAATTCTGAAACCACTGGTAGACAATTCAATTTGGGTTTTAATCATTGCATTTTCTTTAATAATTAGGAAACCTAGTTCTGCATTTTGGACACTGATCTTAGAAAAAATAATTTAAACACAGTATTGTGGATCAATTGCTTTGCAAACAGAGTTTTAAAGTACGTTAGAAACTAAGTGAGATATTCACATCCTCCGTATGATAACATATCTATTAACATTGATTACTTATCAGCTTCCCTAGCATAGAATGAGTTTTCTAAAGGCAGCAGTACCAGACTGTCAGTGTTACAGGAACGTTTTGTATGTATGTTATTATTTAGTTGGAATAGTTTATTTCTACTAATGAATAATATAAAATTAAGGTTGTAAGAATACTTTTTCAAACTGTTGTTGTATGTGTAGGATAGTTTCCAAACATATCGGATCTATTATGTTACTTTAGTTGTTTTATTATTTCTGGGAAAAAATATGCAAAAAAATTATTTAAAA